>NC_047118.1:25046829-25274329 GCF_902500255.1 Thalassophryne amazonica | reverse complement strand
CTCTCTCTCTCTCTCTCTCTCTCTCTCTCTCTCTCTCTCTCTCTCTCGTTACCAATCCCTCAGTTTCATTTATTAAGGAAAATACATAAAGCACAATACACACTTACCATGACACACACTCACACTCACCAGTGCTCCAAAGGCGATGATCTTCAGCACACACTCCAGCGAGAAGAGGGCAGTAAACACGATGTTCAGATTGACTAACACAGCTTCATAGGTATCAGAAGCTCCGTTGTACTATACACACACACGTCCGTGCAAACACACACACACAAATTTATATCAGCATTTTAATGTAGAAATAGAAAATAGATGGTCAAAGACACAAATAAGTGTCCAGGATTATACAAAGAAATACACCAAACCATAAAATACTTTTACCTTCATCATTAAGACAACCGTGTTGAGTGCGATCATTGCCATGATTGTATACTCAAATGGGGGCGACACCACAAACTCCCACATGCGGTACTGAAAGCTGAGCTTGTTCTGAGGCATGTGGCGGGTCAGAGGTTTGGCGTTGATAGCAAAGTCAATGCAGGCTCTCTGCAAAACAACAAAAATATAATTTTTGTGATACTGCTTTTATTTCACCATCGCTTTTATTTTCAAGAGTCCAGTTGAAATACTCATCTGTCTTTACTGTAAATTTAATTTGTATGTGACTCTGAATTTCCAGCTTCCAACATTTTGGGGGAGCCCCAAAACGTTGAATGTCTGACTCAGAAACGGGTATCTTAATTTAATCA
Organism: Thalassophryne amazonica; assembly: GCF_902500255.1. Taxonomy (NCBI): domain Eukaryota; kingdom Metazoa; phylum Chordata; class Actinopteri; order Batrachoidiformes; family Batrachoididae; genus Thalassophryne; species Thalassophryne amazonica. The sequence goes on along the minus strand of NC_047118.1, from coordinate 25,273,577 downwards.
ATTTTAATGTATTAATTTATATAGCGCCATTTCACGACAGAGTCGCCCCAAGGCGCTTCACATAACACACAATTCATAACAACACAAAGTAAATTAAAGTAAAAAAGGGCACAATAAAAAGGTAAATGCAGTAGAATAAAAAGACATTACAAGGCAAACATAAAAACAGAATAAATTAATGATAAGACAGTCTAAAAAAGTGGGTCTTCAGTCTTGATTTAAAAGTTTCCACCGTGTCAGACTGCCTTATAGCTGCAGGTACATCGTTCCAGAGAGTAGGGCCACGATATGAGAAGGCTCTATACCCCACAGACTTTTTATTCACCCTTGAAACACACAGAAGCCCTGTGAATGCAAGGACCGTGCTGGTACATAGGGCTTGACCAAGTCTGCCAGGTAGGAAGGAGCCAGTCCATGAACAATTTTATAGACCAGCAACAGGACGTTAAAATCTGATCTGGCAAAGACCGAAAACCAATGAAGGGATGCCAGAATGGGTGTAATGTGGTCAAACTTTCTACTTTGTGTCAAAAGTCTGGCAACAGCATTCTGCACTAACTGAAGACCCCTAATGCTGGACTGCGGAAGACCAGAAAATAAAGCATTACAATAATCCAGTCTGGAAGAAATAAATGCATGTATCAAAGTCTCAGCATCAGCCATAGACAGGATGGGACGAATCCTCGCTATGTTTCGCAGATGGAAGAAGGCAGTCCTCATAATATCGTTAATGTGGAGGTCAAAGGACAACATTTTGGGACAGCCCCAGAATGTTGGATGTCTGCCTCAGAAACATAGACATGGTTTTCCACTGCTAGATGGTTACAACAACAGTTTAAAATGACTAATGATGGTATCAACATGACTAGATGAGTGCTTTTAATGTTTTGTTTGATTTACTTTTGCCATAAATAGGCTATACTGTACACAGTTTTATATATTAACACAATTCACTTTCTTCAAATCATTTTATTTATATAGTGCCAAATTCGAACAAAAGTCACTTCAGTTACCACCCCTTGAACAAAGACATTGAGAAAAAAATCCTTTTAAGATCATTCATTTGTAGGTTCTCCAGAATATTGCTGGGATGTTGCTAAGAATGCGACCAACCAACAGACCAAAAACCCTGCTACAACACTGTGACACAATGGTGCTATGACATATACCCTGATTTGAATGCCCTGCCCCCAACACCAAAACAAAACAATGTGAGTGAATATGACAAAACAATTAAATACATAAAAACAAAGGTTACTGAAAGTTAGAATAATGTTGGAGTGATAATCATGCACTATGATAATCTTAATTTAATGTATATATATATGGTATAGCCATGCTGAACTAGACTACTGTTGGATTTACACCCATCTTATTTAGATGAGTGTGGCTCTGATTGAAGAAACTGTACATGTAGCTCAGCTTTTGTCAGTTGCATCACACATTATACAGTTTCACGGTGGACAGCACAAGGATTTTCTTGAAAAGAAGATGGAGAAATTTCAGGTACAGTTTGCCAGAAGCCACATGAGAGACTCAAGCCTAGATCTGATGTGGTTTCTTGTATGAAAATCCATCAGTGCGCCACTCCAACATGAAACTGTGGCTGGTGGTAAGTAAGTCCCTTCGGCTGCTCCCTTGTTTTGTACTCGGGGTCGCCACAGCAAATCCAAGGTGGATCTGCAGGTTGAATTGGCACAAATTTTACACCGGATGCCCTTCCTGATGCAACTCCACATTACATGAAGCAATGTGGTAGGGGTGGGATTCGAACCGGCAAGCTTCCGCACTGAAACCAAGCGCATTAACCACTTGGCCACCACCCCTACAGACAAGACTCGCACTATGCACAGTTGCACCAATCACACTGGCAGAATCCTATAACTTCTTCAGAGTTGTCACATGTGTCTTGGTGGCTTCTCTGACTGTTCTTCTTGCATAGCCACTACATTTTTGAGAACTCCCAACTCCTTGTAGATTTACCATGGAAGACCATACTGTTTGTATTTCTGAATGATTGATGCAAACAAAGGCCAAGACATATTCAGTGACTTGGAAATGGTCATGTATCCATCCCCTAACTTGTCTAAAGAAACATGGCTTTAAAAAGTGATGATTAGTATCAAGAAAAAAGAAAAAAACAAACAAACAAAAAAAACAAATATATATATATATATACATACACATACTCCCTAGTTATACATACTCCCTAGAATTTTTATACATAGTCCCATATATATATATATATATATATATATATATATATATATATATATATATATATATATATATATATATATATATATATATATATATATATAGTTAAACCCCTTGAATTAACTCTGCCACTACAAGCACAAGCATATGCAAAATTACAAATAAATGAATAAATAAATATTAATAAAAATAAATATGTCACTGTCCAAATGTCTCTTCATTGGCTTCCTGTTGATTCTAGAATAGAATTTAAAATTCTTCTTCTTACTTATAAGGTTTTGAATAATCAGGTCCCATCTTATCTTAGGGACCTCGTAGTACCATATCACCCCAATAGAGCGCTTCGCTCTCAGACTGCAGGCTTACTTGTAGTTCCTAGGGTTTGTAAGAGTAGAATGGGAGGCAGAGCCTTCAGCTTTCAGGCTCCTCTCCTGTGGAACCAGCTCCCAATTCTTTCTCTCCGATTGTTCTGTCTGAGTTATTTTCATTAGTTACTTCATCCAAACCATCAACATGTTTATTAGACCCCATTCCTACCAGGCTGCTCAAGGAAGCCCTACCATTATTTAATGCTTCAATCTTAAATATGATCAATCTATCTTTGTTAGTTGGCTATGTACCACAGGCTTTTAAGGTGGCAGTAATTAAACCATTACTTAAAAAGCCATCACTTGACCCAGCTATCTTAGCTAATTATAGGCCAATCTCCAACCTTCCTTTTCTCTCAAAAATTCTTGAAAGGGTAGTTGTAAAACAGCTAACTGATCATCTGCAGAGGAATGTCTATTTGAAGAGTTTCAGTCAGGTTTTAGAATTCATCATAGTACAGAAACAGCATTAGTGAAGGTTACAAATGATCTTCTTATGGCCTCAGACAGTGGACTCATCTCTGTGCTTGTGTTGTGTGGGCCGCCAGAAGAGGAGGTACTGCTGGCCCACCACCAGAGGGCGCCCTGCCTGGAGTGCGGGCTCCAGGCACCAGAGGGCGCAGCCGCCTCACAGGAGCAGCCAGGGTGACAGCTGTCACGCATCACCTGCGACAGCTGTCACGCATCACCTGCAACAGCTGTTACCAATCAGCAGGGATACATCAGCAGGACGACGTCTCCACCTCTTTGCCGAGATATCGTTCTACCTGGAAGGTAATATTCTCAGCTGACTGCTTGACAGTAACCTTTTGTGATTTTTGTGAGTGATAACAGACCTTTTTTCCAACGAGAGGTGGAGGTAGCTTTCCTGCCGTGCGGATTACTGGGTGCAAACGCGCCCACCTTTACTTGTGTTTTTGTTCCTCTCCAGCAGTACCAGGTCCGACACGCGGAGGCAGTGGCCACCTGGGAGTTCGGGACTTGGCGGCTCCAGTATTCCCGGGTCTGGTGGCGGAGGAAATCGTGTGGTTCCGGTTCTGCTTTGGACAGGTGTCTCCTATCTTCGAGCCTGCCCACACAACACCTTTGTGAATTGATTCTGATCTATTGTTGTAATCTGTTGTATTTGTTGTGCACATTCACAACAGTAAAGTGTTGTTATTTGACCTACTCCATTGTCCGTTCCTTGCGCCCCCTGTTGTGGGTCCGTGTACCGACACTTTCCAACAGCTTGTTCTGTTAGACCTCAGTGCTGCTTTTGATACTGTTGACCATAAAATTTTATTACAGAGATTAGAGCATGCCATAGGTATTAAAGGCACTGCGCTGCGGTGGTTTGAATCATATTTGTCTAATAGATTACAATTTGTTCATGTAAATGCGGAATCTTCTTCACAGACTAAAGTAATTATGGAGTTCCACAAGGTTCTGTGCTAGGACCAATTTTATTCACTTTATACATGCTTCCCTTAGGCAGTATTATTAGACGGTATTGCTTAAATTTTCATTGTTACGCAGATGATACCCAGCTTTATCTATCCATGAAGCCAGAGGACACACACCAATTAGCTAAACTGCAGGATTGTCTTACAGACATAAAGACATGGATGACCTCTAATTTCCTGCTTTTAAACTCAGATAAAACTGAAGTTATTGTACTTGGCCCCACAAATCTTAGAAACATGGTGGTCTAACCAGATCCTTACTCTGGATGGCATTACCCTGACCTCTAGTAATACTGTGAGAAATCTTGGAGTCATTTTGATCAGGATATGTCATTCAAAGCGCATATTAAACAAATATGTAGGACTGCTTTTTTGCATTATGCAATATCTCTAAAATCAGAAAGGTCTTGTCTCAGAGTGATGCTGAAAAACTAATTCATGCATTTATTTCCTCTAGGCTGGACTATTGTAATTCATTATTATCAGGTTGTCCTAAAAGTTCCCTAAAAAGCCTTCAGTTAATTCAAAATGCTGCAGCTAGAGTACTGACGGGGACTAGAAGGAGAGAGCATATCTCACCCATATTGGCCTCTCTTCATTGGCTTCCTGTTAATTCTAGAATAGAATTTAAAATTCTTCTTCTTACTTATAAGGTTTTGAATAATCAGGTCCCATCTTATCTTAGGGACCTCGTAGTACCATATCACCCAATAGAGCGCTTCGCTCTCAGACTGCAGGCTTACTTGTAGTTCCTAGGGTTTGTAAGAGTAGAATGGGAGGCAGAGCCTTCAGCTTTCAGGCTCCTCTCCTGTGGAACCAGCTCCCAATTCAGATCAGGGAGACAGACACCCTCTCTACTTTTAAGATTAGGCTTAAACTTTCCTTTTTGCTAAAGCTTATAGTTAGGGCTGGATCAGGTGACCCTGAACCATCCCTTAGTTATGCTGCTATAGACGTAGACTGCTGGGGGGTTCCCATGATGCACTGTTTCTTTCTCTTTTTGCTCTATATGCACCACTCTGCATTTAATCATTAGTGATCGATCTCTGCTCCCCTCCACAGCATGTCTTTTTCCTGGTTCTCTCCCTCAGCCCCAACCAGTCCCAGCAGAAGACTGCCCCTCCCTGAGCCTGGTTCTGCTGGAGGTTTCTTCCTGTTAAAAGGGAGTTTTTCCTTCCCACTGTAACCAAGTGCTTGCTCACAGGGGGTAGTTTTGACCGTTGGGGTTTTACATAATTATTGTATGGCCTTGCCTTACAATATAAAGCGCCTTGGGGCAACTGTTTGTTGTGATTTGGCGCTATATAAAAAATTGATTGATTGATTGATTGATCAGGGAGACAGACACCCTCTCTACTTTTAAGATTAGGCTTAAAACTTTCCTTTTTGCTAAAGCTTATAGTTAGGGCTGGATCAGGTGACCCTGAACCATCCCTTAGTTATGCTGCTATAGACGTAGACTGCTGGGGGGTTCCCATGATGCACTGTTTCTTTCTCTTTTTGCTCTGTATGCACCACTCTACATTTAATCATTAGTGATCGATCTCTGCTCCCCTCCACAGCATGTCTTTTTCCTGGTTCTCTCCCTCAGCCCCAACCAGTCCCAGCAGAAGACTGCCCCTCCCTGAGCCTGGTTCTGCTGGAGGTTTCTTCCTGTTAAAAGGGAGTTTTTCCTTCCCACTGTAGCCAAGTGCTTGCTCACAGGGGGTCGTTTTGACCGTTGGGGTTTTACATAATTATTGTATGGCCTTGCCTTACAATATAAAGCGCCTTGGGGCAACTGTTTGTTGTGATTTGGCGCTATATAAAAAAATTGATTGATTGATTGAAATATTTATTCCAGCCTGCTCCTGCATGATTCCTTTCTCCATCCCTTAATTAACCCTCACCTCATTCTTTTCTAAACTGTAGTCCTCCATCATCTTATCCCCTTGCTCTTGGAAGGTGATGATGATGAGGGCGACAAAGATGTTGACGAAGAAGAAGGGGAAGACCACGAAGTACACCACGTAAAAGATGGACATCTCCATTCGGTATCCTGGGCTCGGACCCTGGTTCTCATAAGTCGCATCCACTGAATGCTTCAGCACTCTGCAGGCAAAAAGACGGTTGATGCAATGCACACGCTGCATCTTGCTGTTAAGTTTTTTGTGCACTTACTGCGGCCACCCCTCTCCAGTAGACACAGTGAAGAGGGTGAGTAGGGCCCAAGCCACGTTGTCGTAGTGGAAATCGTATTTCTTCCACTCCCGCTTCTGTGCCTTCACTTCGTTTTCACGTTCATACACCAAATACTCGCCCCTGAAACACACACATGATTGTATACATACATATACAGGCAAAGCATTTCATAAAATAGAGCAGAAACCCTTCTTTGTTCTTGTAGACTTTTTAATTCCAGGACAGTCGCGGCATGAAGATGTAGAGGAAGTAGAGGAGATGTTTGAATGGATTTAAAACCTTAAAAGCTTTAATGCATAAAAAGGCTCAAGCCAGGAGGCCAGTGGGTAAGTGCAGTGGGTATTTCCTGACCTGCAGTCACGTTCAAACTCTTTGGATTCATCAGTGCAGTAAAAGAAGCGTCCTTTGAAGAGCTGCACAGCTACCACAGCAAAGATGAACATGAAGAGTAAGTAGACAATCAGGATGTTGAGTACATTCTTCAGAGAGTTCACCACGCAGTCAAACACAGCCTGTGCACCAACACACAAGGAGAGGTGACAATTACCACGCCGAACAAATGTGCCCGATTACTATTATTTGAATTGTTTGAACACAAAGATATTAAATGTTTTCTCACTTGTAAGCTGAGATTTTGAATTGAAAATTTATTTTGGACAAAAAAAGCACAAAATTTCAAAAATACTTTCATGCTTGCAAGACAGCACCCTTATTATACACTGAACAAAAATATAAATTCAGCACTTTTGTTTTTGCTCCCATTTTTCATGAGCTGAACTCAAAGCACAAACATTTTTTTATACACACACAAAAGACCTATTTCTCTCAAATATTGTTCACAAATCTGTCTAAATCTGTGCTAGTGAGCACTTCTCCTGGCATATCAAGCAACCTGGTCTCACAGCAAGTCGTGATTCAGCAGCACGAAATATACATTAATCTATTGGTTCGTGATATTGTGACGAAAAGTGCCTCATTTTCATCACGGCAGCACAAATTCATTCTAATTCATTCCGTGATGGCTGCATGAAATTAAAAGTGAAGCGGGGGGAGTAAGATTAGGTTATGGTTAATGTTAGGATTGGGGTAGGAGTAGGGTTAGGAATAATGAGTTAAAAAACACCCCGTCACGAAAATTTGACTCATTTCATCACGGGAGCATGAAAAAAAAAAAAAAGAACGTGAGACTGGGCCGTATCAAGATGCTGATTAGCCAGCATTATTATTGGACATGTGTGCCTTAGGCTGGCCACAATAAAAGGCCACTCTGAAAAGAGCAGTTTTGCTTTATTGGGAGGGGGATCTGGGGTGGGGGTGGGGGGCAAAAACCAGTCAGCATCTGGTGTGACCACCATTTGCGTCACACAGTGCAACACATCTCCTTTGCATAGACTTGATCAGCAGCCAGACGCTGTCAGGTCGAGACCCTGATGAGGACGATGAGCATGCAGATGAACTTCCCTGAGACAGTTTCTGACAGTATGTGCAGAAATTCTTTGGTTCTGCAAACTGATTCTTGTAGCAGCTGTCCAGGTGGCTGGTCTCAGACGATAATGGAGGTGAACATGCTGGATGTGGAGGTCATGGGCTGGTGCGGTTACACGTTGTCTGCGGTTGTGAGGCCTGATGGATGTACTGTCATAGTCTCTGAAATGCCTTTGTGCTTATGCTAGAGAAACAAATGTTCAATTCACAGGCAACAGCTCTGGTGGACATTCCAGCAGTCAGCATGCCAATTGCACGCTTCCTCAAAACTTGCAACATCTGTGGTATTGTGCTGTGTGATAAAACTAAACATAGAGTGGCCTTTTATTGTGGCTAGCCTAAGGCACACCTGTGCAATAATCATGCTGTCTAATCAGCATCTTGATATGCCACACCTGTGAAGTGAGATGGATGATCTCGGCAAAGGAGAAGAGCTCACTAATACAGATTTTGACAGATTTGTGAACACTGTTTGAGAGAAATAGGTATTTTGTGTATTTTAGATGTTTTAGATCTTTAAGTTCAGCTCATGAAAAGTAGGAGCAAAAACAAAAGTGTTGCATTTATATTATGTTCAGTGTAGATCCTCCATGTTGTCATCTATCTATCTATCTAGCTTGAATATAAATTGTTAGTTATAATACAGTCTCGGGTAATGGCTGTATGAGTGTTAGAAAATAACATCTTCATTTTCATGCAAATGTACGAATCTAATCAGCTCCTCTGTCAGTGAGGGGGTCCCTATGCTGAAAATGTACAAGTTTCTGCCTTGCATTGATAATGATTTATCAAGCTCCTACATACATTTAAAATAACCTAATCATCCATCCATCCATCCATCCATCCATCCATCCATCCATCCATCCATCCATCCATCCATCCATCCATCCATCCATTTTCTTCCGCTTTATCCGGAGTCGGGTCGCGGGGGCAGCAGCTCAAGCAAAGCCGCCCAGATCTTCCGATCCACACACACCTCCCCCAGCTCCTCCGGGGGAACCCCAAGGCATTCCCAAGGCAGCCGAGAGATGTAATCCTTCCAGTGTGTCCTGGGTCTTCCCCGGGGCCTCCTCCCAATGGGACGTGCCCGGAACACCTCTCCAGCGAGGCATCCAGGGGGCATCCGGAAAAGATGCCCGAGCCACCTCAACTGACTCCTTTCGACGTGGAGGAGCAGCGGCTCAACTCCGAGCTCCTCCCGAGTGACTGAGCTCCTCACCCTATCTCTAAGGGAGCGCCCAGCCACCCTGCGGAGGAAACTCATCTCGGCCGCTTGTACCCGCGATCTCGTTCTTTCGGTCGTGAGCCAAATCTCATGACCATAGGTGAGGATCGGAACGTAGATTGATCGGTAAATCGAGAGCTTTGCCCCCCTACTCAGCTCTCTCTTCACCACGACGGTCCGATACAGCGACCGCATCACTGCAGATGCTGCACCGATCCGTCTATCGATCTCACGCTCCATCCGTCCCTCACTCGTGAACAAGTCCCCGAGATACTTAAACTCCTCCACTTGAGGCAAGGACACTCCACCGACCTGAAGAGGGCAAAGCACCTTTTTCCGGTCGAGAACCATGGCCTCGGATTTGGAGGTGCTGATTTTCATCCCAGACACCTCACACTCGGCTGCAAACCGCCCCAGTGCACGCTGAAGGTCCTGATTTGACGAAGCCAACAGAACCACATCGTCCGCAAACAGCAGAGATGAGATTCTGTGGTTCCCAAACAAGACCCCTCTACACCCTGGCTGCGCCTAGAAATTCTGTCCATAAAAATAATGAACACAACCGGTGACAAAGGGCAGCCCTGGCGGAGGCCAACGTGCACTGGAAACAGGTTTGACTTACTACCGGCAATGCGAACCAAGCTCCTGCTGCGGCCGTACAGGGACCGGATAGCCCTTAGCAAAAGGACCCCGGACCCCGTACTCCCGGAGCACTCCCTACAGGGTGGCCCGAGGGACACGGTCGAACGCCTTCTCCAGATCCACAAAACACATGTGGACTGGTTGGGCGAACTCCCATGAACCCTCGAGCACCCGATGGAGCGTGTAGAGCTGGTCCAGTGTGCTGTGACCAGGATGAAAACCACACTGCTCCTCCTGAATCCGAGGTTCGACCATCGGTCGAATTCTCCTCTCCAGTACTCTGGAATAGACCTTACCGGGGAGGCTGAGGAGTGTGATCCCCCTATAGTTGGAACACACCCTCCAGTCCCCCTTCTTAAACAGAGGGACCACCACCCCGGTCTGCCAATCCAGAGGCACTGTCCCTGATCGCCACGCGATGTTGCATAGGCGTGTCAGCCAAGACAGTCCCACAACATCCAGAGACTTAAGGTACTCAGGACGGATTTCATCCACCCCAGGATCCTTGCCACTGAGGAGCTTTCTAACCACCTCGGTGACTTCTGCCTGGGTAATGGATGAGTCCGCCTCTGGGTCCCCAGTCTCTGCCACCTCTTCGGAAGGCGTGATGATGGGATTGAGGAGATCCTCGAAGTACTCCTTCCACCGCCCAACAACATCCCCAGTCAGGGTCAACAGCTCCCCACCTGCACCGTAAACAGTGCCGGTGAAGAGCTACTTCCGCCTCCTGAGGCATCGGACGGTTTGCCAGAATCTCTTCGAGGCTGACCGATAGTCCTCCTCCATAGCCTCCCCGAACTCCTCCCGGACCCGAGTTTTTGCCTTTGCGACCGCACGGGCTGCAGCACGCTTGGCTTGCCGGTACCTGTCAGCTGCCTCTGGGGTCCCACCTACCAACAAAGATAAGTAGGACTCCTTCTTCAGCTTGACGGCATCCCTTACTTCCGGTGTCCACCACCGGGTTCGGGGATTGGCGCCGTGACAGGCACCAGAGACCTTGCGACCACAGCTACGAGCGGCCGCATCAACAATGGAGGTGGAGAACATGGTCCACTCGGACTCCATGTCTCCAACCTCCCTCGGGATCTGGGAGAAGCTCTCCCGGAGGTGGGAGTTGAAGACCTCCCTGACAGAGGGTTCCGCCAGTAGTTCCCAGCAGACCCTCACGATACGTTTGGGCCTGCCAGGTCTGACCGGCTTCCTCCCCTCCCAGCAGGTCCAACTCACCACCAGGTGGTGATTGGTCGACAGCTCTGCCCCTCTCTTTACTCGAGTGTCCGAGACACGTGGCCGAAAGTCAGATGATACGACTACAAAGTCGATCATCGACCTCCGGCTCAGGGCGTCCTGGTGCCACATGCACTTATGGACACCCTTGTGCTCGAACATGGTGTTCGTGATGGACAAACTGTGACTAACACAGAAGTCCAACAACTGAACACCACTCGGGTTCAGATCGGGGAGGCCGTGCTTTCCGATCACCCCCCTCCAGGTCTCACTGTTGCCGCCGACGTGGGCGTTGAAATCCCCCAGGCGAACAATGGAGTCCCCAGTCGGAGCGCTATCTAGTACCACTCCCAGGGACTCCAGGAAGGTCAGGTACTCTGCACTGCTGCTCGGCCCGTAGGCCGAGACAACGGTGAGAGACCTGTCCCTGACCTGAAGGCGTAGGGACGCGACCCTCTCGTTCACCGGAGTGAACTCCAACACATGGCGACTGAGCTGGGGAGCAATAAGCAATGCAACCCCAGCTCTCCGCCTCTCCCCGTGGGCAATGCCAGAAAAATGAAGCATCCAGCCCCTCTCCAGGAGTTGGGTACCAGAGCCCATGCTGTGCGTGGAGGTGAGCCCGACTATCTCTAGTCGGTATCTCTCAACCTCCCGCACAAGCTCAGGCTCCTTGCCCCCCCAGCGAGGTAACATTCCACGTCCCAACAGCCAGGGGCTATGAGCATGGACCGGGCCGCCGGGCCACCCACCCTCAACCGCCACCCAATCCTCTCTGCACCCGGCCCCCATGGCCCCCTCTGCAGGTGGTGAACCCACAGGAGGGTGAGCCCACGTTGCTCCTTCAGGCTGAGCCCAGCCGGGCCCCATGGGCTAAGGCCCGACCACCAGGTGCTCGCGCGCGAGCCCCAACCCCAGGCCTGGCTCCAGGGTGGGACCCCAGCTCCGCCATACCGGGCGACGTCTCAGTCCTTGATCTTTCACTGGTCATGGAGGTTCTGAGCTGTCGTTAGTCTGACCCGTCACCTATGACCTTTTTGCCTTGGGAGACCCTACAGGGAGCACAAAGCTCCCGACAACATAGCTCCTAGGATCATCCAGGTATGCAAACTCCCCCACCATGATAAGGTGGCAGCTAGAGGGGGAGAACCTAATCGTCATTATTATTTTATTATGATTTATTATTATTTTACAAATATAGGCACAAAGCAATGCTAAACTTCAATCAGCTTGTCTGCTCCCAAGAGTGTACCTATGTTATAGGATTCATGTGTCTACATGTTAATGAGTTATCATTTTTCATTTTAGAAATCACTCATTCAATTTCAATATTGCGCACATGCAGAGCATAAAATGGAATCAAGTTATTTACTTCCCAGGGGGTACATATGGTTTTTCCAATGTGCAATTATTGAGTGACTATGGGCAGCATGGTGGCCAAGTGATCAGTAGACTTGCTTCCAAAACAGAATCTTCCCAATTTGACACAACCCATGCTCATTCTCTGTGTAACGTGGAGTTCTATCAGGAAGGGCATCCGGCATAAAACTTGTGCCAAATCAACATGCAGATCTATACTGGATCTGCTGTGGTGACCCTGAGAAAAAAGAAAGAAGCTGAAGAACCTACTATTAGTATGTGATGCATCTTTACCAACAGAGACAAGCATGGTAGCATAAAGTTGCACATTCTATTGTGCATAGTGCTAGGTCATCAAATGTGCAGCGTGTATTGAATGCATAAGAATACAGAACAGTGAGATCACTGTATCAGGACATTATGTAACTGAATTGTGTGGCCATGTAGTTTAATCTTAAACTTACCTTGAGTTTGGGGAGACGTTTGATTGTCTTCAGAGGTCGTAACACTCTCAGGACCCTCAGAGACTTGATGGTACTGATGTCCTTCCCCTTGCTGCTCCCGCTACAGTTGTACATGAGGACACCAAAGCACAAACACACACATGTACACACAAACACACAAAAAAACCTAAGAGTTAGCATTTACAGAGGGATATAGTTACTAATTCCTACATGGCAAGGGGATAGCCATTCGTTGAGGGTGACCGAGTTATCTCAGAATGAGTAACTGCGTCTGGGTTAAATGCATAGCAATGCATGCCGCATTGCTATTCGTGCTTTAGCCTTAATTCTATGTTTGAAGCTAGCATTGTAGCTACATGCTAGATCTAAGTGATAGTTATTAACTACATGCTTTGGGCACGACAATATCATTCCTGTTTGAATGTTATCTAAGCTACACTCTGCAATGTATTTCAATGCTTTGCAAGGATGGCTGAAGCCTCAGCTTGCACATGCCCAGTTTATGGTAAAATACATTCATGCTGTAATGAAACCTGGCTTTCCATGCTGATAAATCTATTCTTTTAAGCAGCAATTTCAGAAACTCTTGCAGAACTTGTTCCCACATCATAAAGCCTTTAAAAAATGTTAATGTTCAGGCACTCCCTCCATTGTACTTAGTTTTAAATGTACAAACTGTACAACCCATGACAACATAGGTATTGTTACTATATGTGTAAAATTGGTTAGAAACCACCAAACTAATATGTTTTTGCAATAAATGTTCAAGTTTTAGAACTTTAGCTATGATATGCTGGCTTCATAGAATTATTCAACAGCATGGAATCTTATTTTTTCAACTTTTGGGCAAAGACAAAGATATTTTAGCATGCATTTCTTGATTGAAATGCTGACCCAAACCTCTTTCATTTGACCAACACTTTAACAGTTTGGCTTACATGATACATGTCAGGAAAAAGGAAAGCACTCATAAATGGGAAGCACTTCATAAAACGGAAAGTTCACAAAAAAGTTGAGAAGTACGAGTCATCGAACCAGTTAAGTGGCTAAGGATGCTCTCCCATTGCCTGTTTTTGATAAATGATTGTCTTCATTTTTGTAATCAGTGGTAAAATTAGCACTGTAGAACACTGAGTGATCAGGAAGGTTTTAAACGTGTTTTAAAAAAAAAATTGACATCAGGATAAATTGTGATCCACAAAACCTAAATAATCTGATTTCACTGGTGCAGATCTGGGGGAATCTGGTATAAACATAAACACATAATTATGCAATTCAGACAATATACTTTGTGTATTTTAAATAAATACTGTCATTATTATTGATTTACAGTAATTAGATTTTATTAATACTAAATACATAAAGCTGAGGATTATGCATTTCAAATAAATAGGATTAATGAATATGCATCATGTAAAGTTTATTTGGTAGGTTTGTATTAAAATTATCTAAAAAAGTAAATGGGAATTTGTCATGTAATAAAATTACATAAATCTTAAAAGTTAGGGTAAATATTTCTGTGAGTGCAGAAGCCTCCTTCTCATCCCCCTCCAGAATATGAAAACCATGAAGAAAAAAAAAAAAAAAAAAAAAAAAAAAAAAAAAAAAATATATATATATATATATATATATATATATATATATATATATATATATATATATATATATATATATATATATATATATATATATATATATATATATATATAAACGTTCACAAAGAGATTTTAGCTTTTTGGAAAAGTAGGGGGGAAAACACAGAAGTAGCGGTCTGCGTATGTGCTGGCATATTTATGTGTATTCATCCATAATAATTTATACTTGCACACATGTAAGCAGATCCAACATTGATGGTAATGCAACTTTTTTGGGACCAATTTCCTTAATTGTAAAATTGGGTTAGAAATTGGGACCAAAAATCAGTAATGGGAGACTGTCCTAAAGGAGAATAACTATAAATTAAGAATAAAAATGAAATAATCTGTTAAATGAAACAAATGAGCATATGTGTAAACATAACCCTCTCGTCTGCTTTCTCTGTAACTAACTGGCTCATCCCTCAGCATAAAATTACATTTTACGATACCTACTATGCATTGTATACTCTATATGTTTCAAAATCCTTCATATATATCCTGAAAAGAATATTCAGGTCACCTGTCACCAGTAGAGATGTCAGCTGTTATAACAGATGCTGCACGGCTGCTGGTTATGGGTATGTGCATGTATAATATGCACAGCATCGCAGCATATGCACAGATTTTATGCTGTGCTGTGAAAAAGTATTGCAGTATTATACTGTAATCCTGAATGTTCAAATTAATAAAAAAAAAAGTAGTGTAAACTCAAAATTTGAAGAAAACATTTTATCCATCTATCCATCCATCCATTTTCTTCAGCTTTATCCGGAGTCGGGTCGCAGGGGCAGCAGCTCAAGCAAAGCCGCCCAGACCTTCCGATCCACACACACCTCCCCCAGCTCCTCCGGGGGAACCCCAAGGCATTCCCAAGCCATCCGAGAGATGTAGTCCCTCCAGGGTGTCCTGGGTCTTCCCTGGGGCCTTCTTCCGATGGGCCATGCCCGGAACACCTCTCCAGCGAGGCGTCCAGGGGTCATCCGAAAAAGATGCCCGAGCCACCTCAACTGGCTCCTTTCGACGTGGAGGAGCAGCAGCTCGACTCCGAGCTCCTCCTGAGTGACCGAGCTCCTCACCCTATCTCTAAGGGAGCGCCCAGCCACCCTGCGGAGGAAACTCATCTCGGGCGCTTGTACCCGTGATCTCGTTCTTTCGGTCATGAGCCAAATCTCATGACCATAGGTGAGGATCAGAATGTAGATGGATCGGTAAATCGAGAGCTTTGCCCCCTACTCAGCTCTCTCTTCACCACGACGGTCCGATACAGCGACCGCATCACTGCAGATGCTGCACCGATCCGTCTGTTGATCTCACACTCCATCCATCCCTCACTCATGAACAAGACCCCGAGATACTTAAACTCCTCCACTTGAGGCAAGGACACTCCACTGACCTGAAGAGGGCAAAGCAGCTTTTTCCGGTCGAGAACCATGGCCTCGGATTTGGAGGTGCTGATTTTCATCCCGGACGCTTCACACTCGGCTGCAAACCAACCACCCCAGTGCATGCTGAAGGTCCTGATTTGACAAAGCCAACAGAACCACATCATCCGCAAACAGCAGAAACGAGATTCTGTGGTTCCCAAACCAGACCCCATCCACACCCTGGCTGCGCCTAGAAATTCTGTCCATAAAGATAACGAACAGAACCGATGACAAAGGGTAGCCCTGGCGGAGGCCAACGTGCACTGGAAACAGGTTTGATTTACTACCGGCAATGCAAACCAAGCTCCTGCTGCGGTCGTACAGGGACCGGATAGCCCTTAGTAAAGGACCCCAGACCCCATACTCCCGGAGCACCCCCCACAGGGTGCCCTGAGGGACACGGTCAAACGCCTTCTCCAGATCCACAAAGCACATGTGGACTGGTTGGCTGAACTCCCATGAACCCTCGAGCACCCGATGGAGTGTGTAGAGCTGGTCCAGTGTGCCGCGACCAGGACGAAAACCACACTGCTCCTCCTGAATCCGAGGTTCGACTATCAGTCGAATTCTCCTCTCCAGTACTCTGGAAAAGACCTTAACGGGGAGGCTGAGGAGTGTGATCACCCTGTAGTTAGAACACACCCTCCGGTCCCCCTTCTTAAACAGAGGGACCACCACCCCGGTCTGCCAATCCAGAGGCACTGTCCCCAACTGCCATGCAATGTTGCATAGGCGTGTCAGCCAAGACAGTCCCACAACATCCAGAGATTTAAGGTACTCAGGACGGATTTCATCCACCCCAGGAGCCTTGCTACCAAGGAGCTTTCTAACCACCTCGGTGACTTCAGCCTGGGTAATGGACGAGTCTGCCTCTGAGTCCCCAGTCTCTGCTTCCTCTTCAGAAGACGTGACAATTGGATTGAGGAGATCCTCGAAGCATTCCTTTGACCGCCCGACAACATCCCCAGTCAGGGTCAACAGCTCCCCACCTGCACCGTAGACAGTGCTGGTGGAGAGCTGCTCCCGCCTCCTGAGGCGTCGGATGGTTTGCCAGAATTTCTTCAAGGCCGACCAATAGTCCTCCTCCATGTCCTCCCCGAACTCCTCCCAGACCCGAGTTTTTGCATCTGCGACCGCACGGGCTGCGGCATGCTTGGCCTGACGGTACCTGTCAGCTGCCTCTGGTGTCCCACCTACCAACTAAGACAAGTAGGACTCCTTCTTCAGCTTGACAGCATCCCTTACTTCCGGCGTCCACCACCAGGTTCAGGGATTGCCGCTGCGACAGGCACCAGAGACCTTGCGACCACAGCTACAAGCGGCCCCATCGACAACATGGTCCACTCGGACTCCATGTCTCCAACCTCCCCCGGGATCTGGGAGAAGCTCTCCCGGAGTTGGGATTTGAAGACCTCACTGACAGAGGGTTCTGCCAGTCGTTCCCAGTAGACCCTCACGATACGTTTGGGCCTGCCAGGTCTGACCGGCTTCCTCCCCTCCCAGTGGATCCACCTCACCACCAGGTGGTGATCGGTCGACAGCTCAGCCCCTCTCTTCACTTGAGTGTCCGAGACACGTGGCCGAAGGTCAGATGATACGACTACAAAGTCGATCATCGACCTCCGGCTCAGGGTGTCCTGGTGCCACGTGCACTTATGGACACCCTTGTGCTCAAACATGGTGTTCGTGATGGACAAACTGTGACTAACACAGAAGTCCAACAACTGAACACCACTCGGGTTGAGATCGGGGAGGCCATTCTTCCCGATCACCCCCCTCCAGGTGTCACTGTCACCGCCCACGTGGGCATTGAAATCCCCCAGAAGAACAATGGAGTCCCCAGTCAGAGCGCTATCTAGTACTCCTCCCAGGGACTCCAAGAAGGTTGGGTACTCTACACTGCCGCTCGGCCCGTAGGCCGAGACAACAGTGAGAGACCTGTCCCCGACCCGAAGGCGTAGGGACACGACCCTCTTGTTCACCAGAGTGAACTCCAACACATGGCGACTAAGGTGGGGAGCAATAAGCAATGCGACCCCAGCTCTCCGCCTCTCCCCATGGGCAACGCCAGAAAAGTGGAGCGTCCAGCCCCTATCCAGGAGTTGGATACCAGAGCCCAAGCTGTGCGTGGAGGTGAGCCTGACTGTCTCTAGTCGGTATCTCTCAACCTCCCGCACAAGCTCAGGCTCCTTACCCCCCAGTGAGGTGACATTCCATGTCCCAAGAGCCAGGGGCTGTGAGCTCGGACTCTAACCCTAACCCTGAGCGCCCCAACCCCAGGCCTGGCTCCAGGGTGGGGCCCCGGCTCCGCCATACCAGGCAACGTCTCGGTCCTTGATTTTTTTCTGGTCATGGGAGCTTCTGAACTGCCCTTAGTCTGACCCGTCACCTAGGACCTGTTTGCCTTGGGAGACCCTACAAGGGGTACAAAGCCCTCGACAACATAGTTCCTAGGATCATCCGAGTACGCAAACTCCCCCACCACGATAAGGTGGCAGCTAGAGGGGGAGAAAACATTCTACTTATTTAAATATTTCAAGTTTGTGTAAGATGGTCTTTTTGAGTAAATTAAACTCAGAATTTTTGATTGACTTGAACTAATTGTATAAGCAAAACTTCAAAGCATATCTTAAACACAACTTAAAAGAATTAAGTAATTATATATGAAAATATCTGAGGTGACTTAATGAGCTCTTCGGTAGGAGTGGTGGCTAAGTGGTTAGTGTGCTTGGTTTCAGTGCAGTAGGTTCCTGGTTCAAACCCCACCCCTGCTACATTCCTCTATGTAATGTGGAGTTGTGTCAGGAAGGGTATCAGCGTAAAACTTGTGCCAGCTCAACATAACAGATCCATGTCACATCTGCTGGTGACCTCAAGTGAAAAACAAAGAAGCAGCCAAAAAGACTTAGTTTTACTTAGTGACACTTTAATTTTTTGTAATCATGAAGTACAAGTAACATTTAATCAAAACTTTTAGGTTCTGGGAACAATTGGCTTTTAAGTTTATGGACTCAAAAAGTTTGTGGCAACTGAATGCCTCACTATTTTTGAGTTCTGCTAACTTGTTCAGGTTTACAGTGTGTGCAAAGGTTTTACATACTTTCACAATGAATGAAAAGCCACTAAATAAATGCACCAGCACCAATGGGCCCCAGTGCCTATACAGGACTTACTTAAGCAATTACTTTTTGTGAAATTATAATTGAGAAATGAGGTAGCACGGTGGCTTAGTGGTTACAACTGTTGCCTCATAGCAAGAAGGTCCTGCAATCACTTCTTTCCTTGTCTTTTCTGTGTGGAATTTGCTGGAATTTCCTGTATTTGTGTAGGTTTCTCTGGGTGTTCTGGCTGCCCCCCACTTCCAAAGTCATGCATGTTCAGTGATTTGGAAACTTAAAAAAATGACAGTAGAATTGAATGTGTTTTCTATCTACACGTGGCCATGCGATAGACTGGCTTCCTGTCCAGGGTGTCCCCTGCCTCTTGCCCTATGACTGCTGGGATACGCTACAGCCCCCCTGTGACCCTTGATTGGACTAAGCCGGTATAGAAAAGACACGAATTCATGAATTAAAAAACATAAAATAGTTAATTTTATTGTGAATTTTCTTATTTTTAATTTTTGACTACTGGGGTTTTATCTGTCGTGATTCTATTGTATGTACAGCACTTTGGAACATTTTTGTTGTTAAATGTGCTATATAAATAAAGTGGATTGGATTGGATAAATGTACACGCCCCCCCCCCCCAACACCACCAATTTTCCAGACCATCCCAACTATTTCTAAGTTGGAGATCATTCATTTTCTATACCCACTTATTCCAATTAAGGGTTGTGGGGAGCCTGGAGTGTATCCCAAGGGTAATAGGGTGAGAGGTGAGGGTACACCCTGGATGGGATCCCACTCTATTACAAGACCACATACAGACAGAACAGACAAACATATTCACACTTCAGGTTAATTTAAAGTGTCCATTTCACCTAACTTTCATTTCTTTGGAAGTTGGAGGAAGCTGAAAGAAATCGACGCAAACACAGGGAGAACATGCAAACTCCACACAGAAAAGACAAAATGGGAAGCAATCTCAGAGCCATCTTTCTGTAAGGCAGTCCTTCTAAAATAGTAGGGGAGCATGGTGCAATGCTAAGGGGGGCGCTTGTGACCGTGGGGAACATGCTTTTTTTCCTGTACTAGAAAAAAAGTGTAATTGCACATCCACTACACTAGGTGGCAGTGGTACTCTCATTGTCAGAGTGTGTGCAGGGAGTACTGAGAACTCTAGCATAATGGAACACAGCTCTATGTACGGGTTTTTTGCACTACGGTGGGAGATGAGGAAAGGCCGCTGTCTCTTAAAATGTTGGCAGCGGATGGCATGAAGCCAAATAAATTAAGGCGTCACTTAAAGACATTACACCCCAATCACACAGCTAAGCTGCGTGAGTTTTTTTTTCAGCAAAAACATGTCAAAAATTGCCAGCAATCATCCCGCTTTATGAATGCTGCTTCAGTAATCCAGCGAGCACTGTTAGCATCATAGCACCTTAGAGGAGCTGAGCAGTAGAGGTGGGTGGATCGATCCTAATATCGTTAATATAGATATCAACGCTGGTATTGATATTGAACGATCCTCGTGTAAAAAGATCGATACTCAAGCTTTTTTCTCTCCCGCATGCACTGACTGCTGCGTATGCAGATTCATCAAAGTCTACTCTCTGTCTGTAAGAGCAGCGCTGCACTGTGTCACACAACACGGAGCAGTGCACCCTCCCCCCTCTGGTCTTTTGTTGTTGCACCGTCATGTGGCTCAGCGGCGCCAGCCAACAGCCATGCAGGTAGGCTCAGCCTGGCCCGCCCACTCTGCGCTCTCCTCGAGTCAGCCCACTACCTCAGGAGATTTTGTTTTAAGTTGTATTGAGTGATATTTTTTAAACAAAAATGTTGATTGTGATAATAAAGTATTTTGTTGTCACATACAATGTTTGGCGAAATTCTATCCTAGGTCTTTGGATCCTTTGGATCTTTTGGATCTATGAAGCTTAAATGTGAAAAAGTATTGGTATCGGTATTGATATCGGTGATACTGGGCCTGTATTTACTTGGTATTGGATCAATACCAAAATTCTCGGTATCACCCACCTCTACTGAGCAGCAGTAGACATGGTCTCTGTCACGCTGGATGATGCAAGTGCTGCTAAAATAAAAAGCTAATGAAAAAAATAAATAAAAATCACAAAAAATAATCATAAAAAAATCACCACAAATCACCAAATTGTTTTATTCATTTTTGTTTTGTCTGTTAAAGTGCTCCCGAGTAAGTGTTCTGATCAATTTCAGTTTATAATTATTTATTGATTTTATTTAATTTTGTTTTTCAGTATCAAATGGCAGTCAGTCAAAAAATGTTTATAGTTTAAGGATTTTTCTTTTTTTTAATTTCAAGCAAAGTGATGCAATTTTTTTTCTGTTACAGGCTAAAAAACAATGTTAATAAAGTTATTCTTTGCTGTAAGTTGATCTAAAGTTCTTTCTTTTTTGTTTTCTTTAATGTTAATAAGGATACAATGTTAGGCAGAGGTGTACTTATAACAAATTTATGGTCAAATGATACTATTTATAGTCACGGTGCAGAGTGGGGCGGGGGGCACAATGTTTTCTTCTTCCTGGGAGGGCGTAACAGAAAATAATTGAGAAGCACTGCAGTAAGGCAACCATGCTAACTCCCAAGTGCTACTTGATTTAAGGTTGTAATACATATGTAAATGAGGGGAAAAAAAAGAAACAATAAATTTTCTACTAATGAATCAGAGGAAGAGAAAATACAAGTCACTCCTTTTCTTCTTCTACATATTAATACTATACAATTTCTTTAGTTCTCCTAAAATTGATAAGAAAAACAGATTGTATTTAACCAGATTTGTACACTCGTTTTATTCCTGAGTAATTATCGGTAACTGCTTTTGTGTTGACATTTACAAGGTGCAATTCATAGTCTGAATTACGGGGGAACTAAGGGGATATTGGTTCCCCTGAAATGGACACCGGCCCCTTTGAAAGCCTTGCCAGAGACATTTAGGGGAATTCTGTAAAATGTACACTCTTGTGTAATCCGTTATCTTTTATTTTCTGTACGTTGAACTTCCTTAAATAGTAAAATAATTTTCACCCACTCAATAAATTATCTCACATTTATACAAAACGTGTTTCCTTGTATTATCGTGGCTGTTTTCCTGCATGTCTGATATCCTGTTACACACATTATAAAAAAAGAAAAAACTTAGATTCAGTTCTGGTTCATCTGAGGTTTAGTTGAGTTTGAGCTGGTCATTGAAAACAATGATGAAAGAGAAAGACAGACTGTACAAAAGACAACTGCAATGATGAATGGATGAAAAGGGAAGAGAAAAAGAGACAGAGACTGTTGAAGGGGAAAATGAAGAGGGACAAGAAAGAACTTTACCCGCCGCCGCTGTTGGTGGTCCAAACGAGGAGATGATAGATAGATGTGAGAGAGAGAGTGAGACGAAGGGAAAGACAGAGAGAGAGAGAGACAAAAAAAGATAAAGGGTGGGAAACAGTCAAAGGAAATGGGACACAGAGAAAGGAGGAGTTTGGAGGGAAAACATCCATATGAGAGAGAAAAAGGAGAGAAAGCACAAGGCCTGTTTTTTGTTAACAATTTAAACATACACATGCTCATATAAAGTGCACACACACACACACACACACACACACACACACACACACACACACACACACACACACACACACACACACACACACACACACACACACACACACACACACACGTTAGCCAAATAAGAATAGAAAAATCTTGACTACATCATAGAAAATGTCATGTACAATACCTCTCATTGGAGGCCATGGTATGTACTTGATAAATGGGTGTTTTTTATGGTGTGTGATTTTATTTCCATCCATCTCTTTGTTGATTTCAGTCATTTTCCTGCACTGTTTACAGGCCAGTGACAGTAGCTCAGTGGTAAAGTTCTGGGCTGGTAATCAGTAAAGTGTAGGTATGAATCCTGTGGGTTGCATGTATTTATTAATTTTTTTCCACAGCAGTGGCATGATGTGGCTCCACAGGTACCAGCTGTTTTTTTATTTTTATTTATTCCACAGCAGCGGCCTAATGTGGTTATACATGCTCCAGTTGCTCTCACTATGTTTGTGCACGAGCATGCACGACACTGTTGCAGCAGGATCATGCATGCCTGCCCACTGGAGCGATGTTTTCGTGATTCACGAATTCGAACTGTTTTGCGCTGTTTCGCTGTAATTTGACCAAATGTGTGAAGGGGCCCTTAATGGGGTTCACTTGTAATTTGCTAGAATTGGAGCTGTGAGTTATTTATATATATTTTTTGTACACAGTAAATACATAGCAACACAGTGGGCCATCCACTTCTGGGATTCGGATATCTGATATTGTTAATTTTCTAGTATTGCTGAGAATTCAAATTCCATTAAAATGACTTTACAATTTCTGTTTAAAATGCTTGACAAATGTAATTAATGAATTTTATGTAAACCACCAAAAATCTGAGTACAGTTTAGTTTAAAATATTCTGCAAAATCACATTGTATCTATCATTTTTATATATATATATATAGATAAAATTTATGCCTGTTTTTTTTCTTCTTTTTTCTTTTTTTAACCCTTCTGTAACATATGTTACAGATTTCCATATGTGAGAGACCAGAAAATAGGGTTATTTAAGATTTTTGCCCTCAGTGTCTGTTTGGTTTTGCTGACTTTAAACTGTAACATCTTTTTTAAGACATCAGGTGACCTCTATCGGCTTTCCAACATGATGCACAATGTAGCCCGTTTAAGAGTAAGTCTTAAGAGGTAAATATCATATTTGATCCAAACTAATTATTAATGGTAGTCTCTAATTTAAATAACATATTTGATCCAATCTCAGTAAACCACCACAAATTTGTGTATAGTTTAGTTGTCCTTTTTAAAATATTGTGCGAAATCACATTGTATCTATCATTTATGGCTTAATATGGTTACTGCTTAATGTTAATGCTCAAAACACCCACAATTCTAGTTATGGGCATGCAGAATTTAAAAAAGAATTAAAAATAGGGTTATTTAAGATGTTTACCCTTATTGTCTGTTTGGTATTACTGACTTTGAGTTTAAACTGTAAGATCTTTTTTAAGACATCAGGTGACCTGTATTGGCTTTCCAACATGATGCACAATGTAGCCCATTTAAGATTAAGTCTTAAGAGGTAAATATCATATTTGATCCAAACTCATTATTAATGGTAGCTGCTACAAGTTTGCTTATTTACTTAACGGTGCTGAAATTCCACAATATCTAAACATAAAAAATATCTTAAATCGATGGTTAATGGACAACTATTACCACATAGAGCAAAAAAACTCTTACCAGAAGAAAATTGAGTACAACAGAGTTCACTTTGACGTTATGCAACTGTATCTGCAGTAGAAGCTTATACTTGGATGTTAAAAAAGAAGAAGCCTGACTTCAGAAATGTGCAGGATGAGTAGTCAAACAATTCAGCAGCCTTTGGACCAGACTAATTGGATTTAAGTAGCGATAAATATCTCCAACAAGACTGCTGAGCCTTTCTGGAGTGCTGTTTGATTTCCACCAATTAAATTAAGGCACTATCTGGACGTGATTGAGACTGAATGGTTTAGATCAGCCATTAGTGTTGTTAACCCTGATCGCAGTTAAACTGGATTTTATTTGTTAAAGTTGTTAAATTGATTGTTTTGTGAGTTTTTCAAAAATGTTCACTCACAACACAGAAGTCATGCTTGAGGAATTGGATTTTTCTACATAATACTCACTTATAATGGTAACTTTGTTTGTGTTTTCATAAAAATCTCTTTAAATGAGTTTAGAGTCTGTGCAGCATGTGGATCCTCTTGTGATTATTTTACATCTTCATCCTCTTTTGCTGTTTTGTCACTATACAGACGGCATGTAGACGAAATACGTCGACAAATAAATAATACGGAAATAAATATGACCTACATAGAAACATGTAACATCATTCACAAACAGAACAGATGACAGAATTAAGGACAAAGAAAGTTAGTCAAAAAAGGATTATAAATGATTCACCACCACCAGCAACAACAACAACAATGGAAATCCAGTCTTTTACATGGTGTAGAACCACTGCATCAGGACAAACAATTCTTCATCTTCACATTGGTGGAAGAGTTAGGGAACTCAGCATAGGGGACATACATGTCAAATTTCTTTCACTACTACAGCAATCATCATTTTTGCAGATTAGATTAGATTAGATTAGATTAGATTACATAGAATTTTATTAATCCCTTGGGAAGACTCCCTCAGGGAAATTGAGGTTCCAGCAGTAATTTATAGCAGCACACAGGGTAAGTAAGAGGGTAAAAAGCACACAGAGCATCAACGTGAAAGTAAAACAACAGCAACAAAAAAAGATAGCTATTGTTTAGCTCTTGTCATTTCAGATTGTTGTTCAGCAACCCTTTCACTACATTTAACATTATGAAAAAATACAGTTACTGGGGATGTGTCACATGTATGTATTAAAATATTCTTTGTGATTTTGCGGCACACCATCCAAACAAAAAAAGCCTTGAGAACGCAAAACTACGGTGGCTATAAAATCTATTTACCCAACATTTAACATTTTTGCACAAAGCTATACAAAAACGATTAGACACAGAAAGATGTATTTTTTTTTAACATTCTTTTGGCAAATGTGCTACTCGTATTCATTTCTGAGCTGAAAAAGCCCTATTTGTGGGAATGCAGCCCAGACACGTGATCCATATGTACCTTCCCTTGATCTACAGGAAGCAGGTCTACTCTATGTTTCATTGGCGAGTAAAGGTTTAGTGGTGGGTCAAGATATTTTTGCATGCTCATTAGGTCTACTGAGTACATTAAATCAGACCTGAAAGCACTATTGCTCTGCTCAATTTATAATTAGCTGCATTCTGAGGTATTTTATCATGACAGTTATGTGGCTGTCGATGGGTAGAACTTATCATTTGTAATTTGTGGTAATTAAATCTGTAACATATTGGGAAGCACTCTAAAGCATTTTTGAAAGTAATAGAGAAATAAAGTTTTATAATACTATGACTAAGACTAATTATTATTTCTATTATTATTATTATTATAGTAGTAGTAGTACATCTACTATATTATCATCATCACCATCATCATCAAGCAATACAGCAGTTTTGCAGTGAATTGAGCTGTTGTTGGAAGACAACAGTGCACCCCATGTGTTCAAATAAATATAGATAGCCATCAAATTCAGAAGCTGAGGTTTATTCATTTCAAAGTAAAAAAATATTTTGACTCCATGAGATGCATTGTTTTATGTATAGTGTTGGATTCTTCATGAATTATACTATATGTTGGTGTGCCAGTTTATTAGGTACACAGGTATCTAGTGAAGTAGCTCTGCTGAATTTTGCTTCACACATGCTGATTTTAACCAATTAAAATTCGATTTTTGAAACTTGTGTGTTGGATTGCAAAACACGAGCTGGGGACACATTTCAATGTGAAATATTTATTGCTACGTCTGTCCTTGCCATGTCACTCTGAGCACACCTGAGCTCAACAAATCAAGTGAAGTGAAGCAGAGTAGATCCTGATTAGCTTTACACTGCTTGGGAACACCAGAAACTGTGGACTTGTTTGTCCATTTCTGTCAGGAAGATCATCTTGTGTAAAATGCAGATTTACTGTGGTGACCCTGAACATCCAGGAGCAAACAAACAAACAAACAGCCTTCCAATTTCACTGGGAAGACCACAGGAGAAGAAACTTTACCCTAACATGAGACTACAGAAACAGAAATGACTGCAATCCCACAAATAAGCTCAGTGCTGCTCTACTCAGAATTCTGAAAGCATGACCATAAATCCCCAAATGCACAGCTCACACTTTGCACCCATCTTAATTATAATCACTTTATCCCAACAGCAGCTAAAGCTTAAGTGTTACCTCGGCTACGTAAATTCCTAATATCCTCAAACTCAGGTCTTAAACTCATGCAGATTAAGGAGGACTTAAAGTACCTGCTGTACCGCAGAGAAAGGTGTGCAGCCTTTTGGGGCAGGCTTGGCTTTGCATGGGGCCCTCAACTCTAGAACACCCTGGGCACTAAAGGGTTACAGGTGCCAAGGGTGGTCATCACCTCTCACTAGTGGAAGGAGTGGTGGATAGGAGTGGGTTTTATAAAATATAGGCAGGCAGGGAGGGTATAAAAAAGTCAGGGCTTTGGGGACAAAGTAGGATGGACAAGAAAATAAAGGAAACCTGAGGATTTGGCCAGTTGTAGACTGGCAAAGCAGAGGGGTGGAAAATTTAAATAAAAAATGAATGAGAGACAGAGTATCAATGACAGAAAAGGAGAGAGAGAGAGAGAGAGAGAGAGAGAGAGAGAGAGAGAGAGAGAGAGAGAGAGAGAGAGAGAGCGCTTTATCTCTACCTGGTGCACTACAGCACACAACAAAGCACAAGCATACAACCAGTCTAGTTGTCATGAGGAGTAGATTTGCTCTTATTTTGTGCCCGTGGGAGCACTACTATCATACGATAAGGAAAAACTCCATTTTGTGATTTTAGGAAGAAACGTCAAGCAAACCAGACCCAATGGGGTGACCATCCGCTATGGCCATATTAACAACAACAAAATAACAAATAAAGCTAAATCAGATAAACTTCCAAACATGTAGAGGCAAAACTGTTACAGATAAGCACCCAAAAACATATAGGGCCTGATTTACTAAGAAACCAGATAAAGAGTGCTAAACTGTGTTGAGAAATCCAAACTTTTGCAAGTTGGGGTGAAGACAGTTTTGCAAGTGATTTACTAAGAGTAAATACGCAGTTAGTAGTCGATAATGTGATGTACATGACAGTATGTAAATGGGGATTTTGTGTTCCATTAATGCAAAATTAAATTAAATCAGCCACTTAAGTTACTGGATGCAGGTGCAGGACACCTCTTTATCCAGCAGTATATTTGACTGATTATTGATGCGCACAGTAATGCACATACAGCGCATACAGATGTACGTGCATCCTCTCAAATAGATACAGCTCGGAATCAGTTAGAGACTAGGCACAACTGTCTCCCATGCACAGGTAGCTGTGCACAGTGGTGGAACATACAGATAGCTAGCTGTAGGCTGGTAATACACACACCTCTGGTCACTTTGTGCATACAGTTGTTGGTGCGTATTTCATTGGCAGTGTGCACATGCAGTGTGTACATGTGTCCATCATCCCACACAGACCCTCCTAGGATTTTGTACACTTGTGTGGACAAACTGAAATTGCATTTTCACAAAGTAAAACATGCTAGACTGACAATACATGCTATTTTTTTTAAAGGCGCAATTCTACGCGTGTTCTGTTAGGAAATGCACATTCATGTGGATTTGAGATTTCAATGCCATTTGCACACATTTTTGCACCTGCATACCTTGAATAAATCAGGCCCATAGAGACAAAATTTTGCAGTTCAGCAACCATAAACATAATAGGACCGAGTGGTCGTAACAACCAATAGCTCAAACGTTGAATTGTGAATCACAAAGTCTCAGTGAAATGGACTGTAAATGGCAAATCAGTGTTTGTTTTGATGCCAGATCAGGGATTAAAAAGTGCATTCCTGAGGTTTCATCCACATAATTGTCCCAGACCTAAAGGCATGGTTTGGATCTCAAATTGCAAAACTGAATTGATTGAATAAACTAAATAAAGTAAACAGAGGAAATACAAAAATGTCACCTAACCGCTTCACTGATTCAGGGAACTTTGGAAGCTGCCCTTCGTTGACCTGTGGTCCAAATTTATGAACTCGCCAGAAAACCTCTCACTTGAGTTCATGTTCAACACATTAATACCTCAGATTCCTGGTGCACAGCTATTATTTAAAGTTATTTAAAGGGACTGACAAGTGCCATTCTGATTGGTTTATTTTATGTTACGCCAAAACATGTCCATGAATAATTAAACAAATTCAGAACTATTGGGCTTTGTGTACTATTTTGTGCTCAGATTATGCGCCGTCTAAATAATGCACTTGTAGTATGCACTATAGATGGTGCAACTTAGATTCTCAAGATATGGCAGAGAGAGAGAGAGAGAGAGAGAGAGAGAGAGAGAGAGAGAGAGAGAGAGAGAGAGAGAGAGAGAGAGAGAGAGAGAGAGAGAGAGAGAGAGAGAGAGAGAGAGATGCAAAGCAAAGACAGACCACACATGAATGACAACAAAAGACTAGGAGAAGACTTTCGAACCAAGGAGGCACTAAGGGATAATGAGGAGCTACAGAGAAAAACAGGAGAGGACCAGGGAAGTTAGGAAGGAGACTTACGTGAAGGCGAAGGCCACCAGAGCACCACTAACCACTATAAAGTCAAGGATGTTCCACAAGTCCCGGAAATAAGAGCCCGGGTGCATGACCAACCCCAGATCCACCATCTACAAAAGAGAGAGAGAGAACATGGACAGTAGACATCTGGGTACCAAAGTTGGTGGAGGTCTTGCAATGTCAGCAATCCAATTGGGACATTTCCTTACCTTTATCAACATTTCAAATGTGAACACTCCAGTGAATGCATAGTCAAAATAACGTAGAACCTGCAGAAAAAAGAGGATACTTTGATGACCTCACTTTGGCTTTTGGTTCAATCGATTTACAACAATTTGGCGGTCTGTTGAACACTACAGCAAGATATTTAATTCACAACAGCTTTAAAAAAGATGTAGTTGGTGTGGTAGAACAAAAATTAGAAATGTATAATAACATACAAATAATATTAACCTTGATGTTATCACGTGTGCATATGTAGGGGAAGCTGGGGCACAGTGGATCAGAAATGTTGTTTTGTGGCAGTATAGTTTAGGTAATTCTATTGTGGATTTAATACAGCAAAGTTATTGTTTATAAGGCTGTGTTATTTATGTCTCCCCAAGTGTAATTTACAGGTGTTTAAAATTGATTTTAAAATTTTTGATTCACTGTGCCCCGGACACTAATTCACAGGGCACATTGAATCATCTTAGAATATAATGAAAAAACACATGATTATAAAGATTTCTTCAAAATTATTAAATATATGCTGATGCATATACAAACTATAATCCAGCAAACCAGCTATATGTGAGTGTCTTATATAGTGATATACGTCCTTTAGAAATTATTATTAGAGCTGTCATAATTTCTGCTCAGACATGAAAACAGTTGTTTATATACACAAATTATAGAAATAATTCATGGAAAAATAAATGTATAAGCTTCAACAAGTAATATTTGTCATCTACTTGATACTCTGGCTTAGTAAATCACTTTCTAGACTGATTCACTGTGCCCTGGGTGCATGTGACACATATGAGTCATGTTATCAAATAGCTGATAGTCTGGAGAAGACAGAACACATACTCATCAGTTGGACGGGGTAGTCTTCTAACTAATAACAATTTTTTAGGCCACCTTTCCTTTGTTCTAAGAAATAAGTACAAAGACACTGACATCCACAACGCTAATTTATAAGGAGGATGTCTTTATGCATAAAAATATGGCATAAATGCTTCAAATATATATATATGTAGTTTTGCAGATATATCTACTGATTCACTGTGCCCTGTGATTCACCATGCCCTGGTTTCCCCTACACATGCATTATATGAAAAATGAAATCGCTGTCAGGTTGTGTGCTTGGTGTCTGCATGTTCTTACATTGTTACGGGGGGAATCAGGCCAGACTGGGTCCTCAGCAGCAAGGGCAATACTGCTCATGGCAATAACCAGCAGGATGCACATCTCAAAATAACGTAGGGTGCACACATAGTGACATGCTCGTCGGAACCTAACGGCAAATGCAAAGACATTATTTCTGTGTTGTAGCTGTATTTAGGCCTGCTTTTTAATAGCAATCACTCTGTATGCTTTTCATGCTGTATGTGCTTATGCATACAGTCCGGTCCAGAAGTAAGTACCCCACCACAATGGCATTTAAATTAAGTAATGCCAAAATGTTTGTAGTAGTCATTTCAGCTCCATTGCCGTGGTGTGCACAGGTGTCACTGTCCATCCAATTATGGACATGATTTTAACACTGAGGATGAAGTTTGAATCAAAAGTGAACAAAATGCAGATGTTCTTGCTTTTCCCATTTTCTATATAGTAAAAATTTCCACATTCCTTTTTAAGTCAGCCTGTTTGGATTCATATAATAAACAGGAACGTAATCCATATCCATGCAACTTACGGGTTGGTGGTGGTCAGGATAAACATGGCAGTAAAGGGAGGCATAGGTCTAGGTCCTCCTTCACCTCCCCTGTCATCATCATCATCGTCGTCCTTATCCTCCTTCGGTGGCAGGGGCTCTGTGTTTGCATTCTTGTTGACTAGACAAAAGAAGGAAAAGACAAGGTCAGACAGAGAAGTGACATCAAAAGTTGGAAGAGCAGGGGAGATACGAGAAGAACATATACTCAACAAAAATATAAACGCAACACTTTTGGTTTTGCTCCCATTTTGTATGAGATGAACTCAAAGATCTAAAACTTTTTCCACATACACAATATCACCATTTCCCTCAAATATTGTTCACAAACCAGTCTAAATCTGTGATAGTGAGCACTTCTCCTTTGCTGAGATAATCCATCCCACCTCACAGGTGTGCCATATCAAGATGCTGATTAGACACCATGATTAGTGCACAGGTGTGCCTTAGACTGCCCACAATAAAAGGCCACTCTGAAAGCTGCAGTTTTATCACACAGCACAATGCCACAGATATCGCAAGATTTGAAGGGGCATGCAATTGGCATGCTGACAGCAGGAATGTCAACCAGAGCTGTTGCTCGTGTATTGAATGTTCATTTCTCTACCATAAGCCATCTCCAAAGGCGTTTCAGAGAATTTGGCAGTACATCCAACCAGCCTCACAACCGCAGACCACGTGTAACCGCACCAGCCCAGGACCTCCACATCCAGCATGTTCACCTCCAAGATTGTCTGAGACCAGCCACTCGGACAGCTGCTGAAACAATCGGTTTGCATAACCAAAGAATTTCTGCACAAACTGTCAGAAACCGTCTCAGGGAAGCTCATCTGCATGCTCGTCGTCCTCATCGGGGTCTCGACCTGACTCCAGTTCGTCGTCGTAACCGACTTGAGTGGGCAAATGCTCACATTCGCTGGCGTTTGGCACGTTGGAGAGGTGTTCACTTCACGGATGAATCCTGGTTCACACTGTCCAGGGCAGATGGCAGACAGCGTGTGTGGCGTCGTGTGGGTGAGCGGTTTTCTGATGTCAATGTTGTGGATCGAGTGGCCCATGGTGGCGGTGGGGTTATGGTTTGGGCAGGTGTCTGTTATGGACGAAGAACACAGGTGCATTTTATTGATGGCATTTTGAATGCACAGAGATACTGTGACGAGATCCTGAGGCCCATTGTTGTGCCATACATCCAAGAACATCACCTCATGTTGCAGCAGGATACTGCACGGTCCCATGTTGCAAGGATCTGTACACAATTCTTGGAAGCTGAAAATGTCCCAGTTCTTGCATGGCCGGCATACTCACCGGACATGTCACCCATTGAGCATGTTTTGGATGCTCTGGACCGGCGTATACGACAGCGTGTACCAGTTCCTGCCAATATCCAGCAACTTCGCACAGCCATTGAAGAGGAGTGGACCAACATTTCACAGGCCACAATTGACAACCTGATCAACTCTATGTGAAGGAGATGTGTTGCACTGCATGAGGCAAATGGTGGTCACACCATATACTGACTGGTATCCCCCGCCAGTAAAACAAAACTGCACCTTTCAGAGTGGCCTTTTATTGTGGGCAGTCTAAGGCACACCTGTGCACTAATCATGGTGTCTAATCAGCATCATGATATGGCACACTTGTGAGGTGGGATGGATTATCTCAGTAAAGGAGAAGTGCTCACTATCACAGATTTAGACTGGTTTGTGAACAATATTTGAGGGAAATGGTGATATTGTGTATGTGGAAAACGTTTTTGATCTTTGAGTTCATCTCATACAAAATGGGAGCAAAACCAAAAGTGTTGCATTTATATTTTTGTTGAGTGTATATCTCTCTATACTTACCCTGAAGTATGGCATTCGTGGATGGGAAAATTGGAATGTCTATAGCTGTGTAATCAGGGTGGGTGAGCCGAATGATGCTGTTGGCACGTCGATGCCCAATGTTCCCATAGCGCTCTAAAGCCACCAAACTCCCATGAGTGCTGCTGCTTGTTAGATAGAGTGCTGATCCAAAGCTGTGGGCCATAGTGCGGTTGACAACTGGATTAGGGCAACCCTCGATGGGTGGGCTGGAACCAGAGACCAGTTTGGTGTTCATGAGGTTGTCCATATCCTCACTGTACTGGCTGTCCTGTCTGGAGAGACTCTTTTGAATGGGCCTTGTGGTGGAGAGGTTTGGGGCACTGCAATCCCTGAAAAGAGGGTGTAAGAAGAAGAAAATGTGGGCAGAAAAAGAATGTTGAAATGGAAAGATTAATGCCCAGAAGGGGAAGCAAAGGTGATGGGGATATGCAGAAAGAGGCCATGAGAAACAAACATATATGTTCAGGGTAGATGCATGATCAGAATGGAGACATCAGATAACTCAATGCTCAAAATTCAAACTGTTGATACAGACAAGAGTGTTACTTGAGAAGATAAAGGTTTCTGTACAATTTCAGAAATGCTACATGTGTCATACACCATGATAAATTGCCATTTCACTTTACAGAAGACTTACCAGGGACTGTTCTTCTACAGTGTTACTGTACTGTTATTCTACAGTGTGTGTACTGTAACATACAAGAGTTTATTACTGTAAAAGATTACATCACTGTCCCACTGTTAAATTACAGCAAGCAGGTGAGGTTATAAGACTAACTATGTAAAAACAAAACAAAATAATAAATAAAATGAAACAATTCAGTGAGATTTGGGATCCACATGTTGATCTGGGTTTTCTAATACAAATCCACCTGTACAAGTATAATAGGACACGGCACCCTTGAACCAGAGGTATTCTATTTGGGAGGCAAGTGCACTTAATGCACACATCATGCATTATGCATTGCATTCATAGAATAGAATAGAATATGTGTGGAAATGCACAAATTCACACTCCTGGAGAGAATTCAATTGGAAATGCTTAATTAGATTTTTTATTACTCCAAAGCAAAAAACCTATTGTAATGGGGAGGAGCTTAAGTGCTGGAGACAATGTGGTAGACAAGATGCCAATCATTGGCACATATTTTGGGACTGCCCAATAATAAAACAATTCTGGAAGGACATACAAAAAATATGGAATCCATATTCAGGGTTGCAATGCCCTTTGAATTTACATCTTTAATTATGGGTAGGACTGAAATGCAATCTATATAGAATTTTAATAACTGCTGGCTTAAAGGCTGTGACCAGGCACTGGCTCCTCCCTGAACCACCTAATCTTGGAAAATGGATAGAAATTGTGAACGAAATATCCCAGATGGAAAGAATGACTTTTTCCACTCTGATTACAAATGAGTACATTTTCAGAACTATGGTCAAAATGGTAATTTTATGTTCAGGCTAATCAAAAGCAATACGCAGAAACTTCAAATGCACAAGATATGTAAATATAAAGAAAAGGTACTTGGAAAAGTAAGAATTATTATTTCTATTGTTTCCCTTCTCTTTCTTTTTTCTCATTTTAGTTAAGATTATTTATTTTAGTCATGAAGATTAAGTCTCTTGGTGATTTTTGTGTTTTGTCACAACGCATCCAATGGGTTATAGTTCTGTTTTATTAAATTAAAAAAAAATGAATGAAACATTGGGAATGGAATTGTCCACCGGCCACATTCTAGTTTTGTGACCATGAGGGAACACCAATGTATGTCCTGCAATTTTCTCAATGTTTCAAAATAAACATTTGAAAGAAAAAAAAAGAGAATAGAATAGGGCCTTTACTGTCATTGTCCATATACATACATACAATGAAATTTGTCCTCTGCATTTAACCCATCCTAGTTACAGTTAGACGCAATTCAACCACTAGGAGCAGTGGGCAGCCACAGTCCGGTGCCCGGGAAACAACTCCAGATGTAAAGACTGCCTTGGTCAGCGGCAGAGAAAGGAGCAGACCCTAAATAAACATGTTTGATTGTGGGAGGAAACTGGAGTGCCAGGAGGAAACCCACACAATAATATTAAATGCAAAAATAATTAAATAAACAATGAGCAAGAAACCCTGTGAGATGGTGTGTCATTTGCATAGAGTTTTCTTTGGTGATTACAGAAATAGCTTTGCATTGTTCAACTTAACTCACCTGTTTTAATCCAATATAGCCTCCTCAAATCTAAACTGACATGATATTTTCAAAACTCCTTGTGTTAATATGAAGAATGTACAAAAATATAACATTTGTTTAGAATTGAGCAGGCTATATAAGTCGACTAAAACATTAGCACACTTGCCTTAAAAACATAGAATTCTTGGTTCAAGGCTGACCATGTCCCATTCTACTTGTACAGTTTGAGTTGCAATGGAAAAGCCCAAATCAACAAGTGGATCCCAAACCGGACCTCTTGTGGTGATGACCCAGACAAAAATGGAAGAAGCCTCAAGAAATTTCATTAAACTCTTTGTGGATTTAAACAATCACAGCTGCTTCGAGGTACCATAATTAAATATTGGTATGGTATTGTAATCTTTTTACAGTGATAAACTGTTGTATTTTACAGTAGGCACAGTGTAGAATAACTGTATGGTATGAGAGGCAATTGAGAAGTTTTGAGCTTGACCCAGAAAAACAGCATGGTTCTCCATCTTTTGCACCAACCAACAATTCTCAAGAATGTGTGAAATTTTGAGTCACTGGGTGCAGTGTTGATATCTATCTATCTATCTATGACATTTTTTTAAATGTTTAAAATAACGTATCTCAAATTAAATCAAATGTGAACTTGCAAATCATATAGAACTGCCATTCATAAGATATCACATTAACAAGCTTATCAACTGAAATACCTGGTACCTATACTGATAGGAAGATCTATGAGCAGTGTGGGTGCAAAGGCAGAAATTATTCATTAGATATAACAGACAGACTCACAAATGTAAACCAGGGTATTAGTAACCACCAGGGTGTTATTAACCAGGGTATAAATGTTGCTATGCATGGACATACTTTCTACGCCGCTGACACATCTTCTTCCCTTCACCCTCTGGCGGGTTGCTGTGACGATTCCGTCTTGGTCTCCTCTCACTGCCATCACCAGTTTCATCTTGTTCTCCTCCTTCTCTATCTCCATCCATTCTTGTGTTCTTGTGCCATCCTGTTTTTCCACCTCCTTCCACACTGTCTTCATCTTCTGCAGTCTTACGATGTGACCTGGGCTTCCTGTGTTCTGACTGTCCTCCGGCTCGACTGCCGTTTCTGGTGTGGTGATGCCGCCTGGATGATCGTTCCTCGGAGTCTGGACCAGGAATCACTGTAGCATCCAATCGGACATGAGAGATGTGGTGTCGATGCTCAGCTTTCTGGCTTCGCCTGCTCTCAGTAGACTCACCACGTTCCAACGGAAGTCTGGCTGGACCTGGCTCTCCAACATGTCCACCCTGTTCTTGCATGTGTGTTTGTCGGTTAAGATCCTCAGCAGAATGCTGCTGGCTGAAGCACAAGTCTGAATTATTTGCAGTGTTCTTATTGGTGTTGTTGTTTTGGTTCTCGCGGGGGTCAACCACAAGTGGTCGATCCAGGTGGGTCTTCATGTCTGGACGGACATGTCGTGAGAAGTTGACCTGTATAGAGTGGAGGGGCATAGAGGAATAGGAACACATCATCGGAGAGTAGTAATATAAGAAAACAATATTCAGAGAAAGATGTGTGAAACATCATCACTTTTCATGCTGATTAGGGATACACCAATAATTATACCTTTGTATCAATAGCTGCATTGATACTCATTATTGTGCAAATTGGGTATCAGCCAGATTCAGTGGATACATACATATGTCAGATATGCCCTCTAAAAAAAAAAAAACATTCTCTTGAATAAGGCACTGATCTCCCAATTAGCTCTAGCAATCAGGTTGACACATCGCATACAATCGTCTGGCACGTGTTTGAACGACACTGTAAATCAATTTGAAATAAAAAGATTGCCAAATGTGAAGTTGCACCACCTGAGGACAGAGGACATCAGGCCCGATCTTGCCCTCAGTGCAAAGGAGCAAAGAGCAAAAGTTAGTTGTGGTTTTCACAACCAGCTCTCTCATATAACTGCCCGTATAACGGCATGTAGTAACTGAACTGTCACATGGAACTGTCTTTAAACTGAAAACAACCAAATAGTGACACTATTCTGATCAGTGCGTCAAAAGACATACAAAAAAAAGAAAGAAAAAAAAGACAGAGGCCAGAGATTCAACAAAACAAACAATCCCATGAATTTGTTTATTAATAGCCTAAATGATGTGTTTTCTCCCGCGGGACAGGAGAAAAACACAAAATCAATGCATCTCTATTATTGTGTGCTCAGCGTTTCACGGATATGGGCGGGACTGGATACACGTATTGTGGGAGCGGGCGGGACTGTAACACACACGTTGCGACTGTGGGCGGGAATGGTCAGAATTTCAGCGGGAGTGGAAAGAAGAATATAGTTCTGTGGCAGGCTCTACTATAGATAAGTTAGTCCCGATCGTATCCTCACAGACCACATCAGAATGTTCTATTGAAAGTGTTTCTCATAAAAGTTACAGAATCACACTTCTGTGTGTGTATCGGATTCTCTGTATCATTGCCAGTTGGTGAAGTATACAAATTTAAAATAGATTATCACAAACTTGTGGTCATGGTTGATACGAAGCTCTGGGTATCGGTGTTGGAAAATGTGGATCGGTGCATCCCTGAACTGATAATGCTCTCATGGCCAGTGTTTGCATTTCGTTTTTACATTGTTGTGCTCTGCTCTCCCTGTCCTTGCCTTCCAGCGGTCATCGGGGTCCAGCTCGTTATAGAGTGCCTCACGACTCGATGCCAGTGTCTGCTTCCGCAGCTCCTTGGTACGTTGTTCCCATACTGACTTACTGACCCCCTTATTGTGGTTCCTCTGTTGCTCCTTACTGCAAAATGAAGCATGGGGCAGAGGGATGACAGGAAAGACAGCATTAAACATCTGGAAAAAGGCTTGTATCAGTGCACAAGTACACAAAGACTTGAGAATGATGTGGAAAAAAGAGACAGGATATAAAGACATACCAGGAGACCACAGACATTTAAAAGGTCATTTGGATTTGCATGTAGAATAATGCAGCTCAACAGAACAAGGTTCTGGGTCATAGAATGTATGTTCTGCGTATTTCTGCAGCTTGCCAAAGCACAGGATTGGACAAACCTACTTTGAAAAGCCCTGCAGCGACACAACATTTAGGATCATACTGAGGCCAGGTCACAATTTATGATAAAAATCTGGAATCAACTCACAAGGACCACAAGAATTTGTTCCTAGTTATTTACAATGTTTTAAAATGCCTATGACCAGTGGAGGGCACAGTTCAATTAATCAGCTAACAGATAATTAGCAAAGTTAACTTGTTCATTAGCTGTCCAGCTTTTCAGATAAATAATAATAATAACAATATTAGTAATAATAATAATAATAATAATAATAATAATAATAATAATAATAATAATAATAATAATAATAATAATAATAATAATAATAATAATAATAATAATTTAGCTTCCATTAAAAGTAAGGTAACTTTTTTTTTGTTTACCGGACAAAAAAGTTTGTCAACCCTAAAATCATGCATTTGTTTTTGTTGGAACTTATACACCAAGCCTATTCTTGAGGTTTGCATTACGTCACTTTGTCAAACTGGCTAATCTGAAGGCGAGAATGAGTACTTCCACGGCTGGCCACTCGGTGAAAACTCATCGGTTTGTATGCTGTTCTACTGAAATCAGCTGGTTTTGTTTTGTCTCTAACTTGATTCTAACAGCAAGTTGACAGCTCTCACTGCCTGGAACAATGAAATTTATACACCAAGCTGACCTGAAATGAACCATTGTACAATAAATTGACTTTATTGACAACTCTGACCCCTTTAAAAAGTGACCAAATTGCATGTATTTGTTGTATTGAGCTCAGCGATCTTTTCACCGACCATACCCACCCACAACACATTGCACAGGCAAGAAGAGCAACCAGAGATTTCTGACGTCTGCGAATCCGAACCTCCAAAATTTAATGGAGTCTTCCATACCCTAATATTGAACTGTGGTAAAATTTGGTGAGAATCTGTTAAGCAGTTTTGAAGTAATCCTTCAAAGCCTATATGAAGTGAAATCTTGATCCAGAATCCAGATCTGGATCCAGATCGCCTCCAAAATTTAATGGTGTCTGTCAGGTTTCAGCCCTGTTTATGTTCCAGTCTTCAGTTGTCCCCTTTTCTTTGTCCACTGTCTGCCCCGGTTTTGATTTAATAGTTGTTTTATTTAGGTCACTTGTTTATTCTCATTCTAGTTTGGTTCTGATCATCCCTTTTGTACATTATATTTTTGTCCCTGGTTTTGGTTTATCATGGTATTCTTTGTTCAGTCATTTATTGCATTATCTGTTATTCGTTAGTCCCGGATTTTGTTTTCTGTTCTTCATTTTTTCCCTGCATGTTGCCTATAGTTTGTTTTGCCTTTTAGTTATCTTTATTACTTTTTATACTCTAGCCAAAACCAATATTAGTAATCAGTGTTAGATATATGTGTGCTTTTTGTTATATTTTATTTGCTATGCTTAAATGGTTATATTTTTTGGTGAATTTTAGTTATCTGTTTGGTCTGAACTGGTTTTATCTGCTCAGAAAGTCTAGCAAACAAAGGAGTTAGGGTCCATGAGGTACTGAACAACTGTGGGCTGAAGACAAGGGGCGGGGCTTCCCCTCTGTCTACATGAGCCAATAAGGTTAGGTATTGCGGGAATGAAACCTATCCACTGTACTGCCTACATTGCCTTTTTTAAAAAAACACTTGTTGGCTTTCTTCGGGGTCTCTCACAAGATGGAGCCCCTGTGGGGGCTGTATCTCTCGGAATCCAGGCCTGTTTTTCAACGGGAAATTGGTGCATATGTCACATAGCGAAATATGTCACATAGTGAAATATACTGTATTCAGCATTTTGGTATGTAACCCCTTTTTGTGCACATGTACATACAAACATGGTTATAGTGTACATCCAGAAAGTATTCACAGCACTTCACTTTTTCTACATTTTGTGATGTTACAGCCTTATTCCAAAATTAAGTAAATTCATTTTATTCCCTCAAAATTCTACTCACAACCCATAATGACACATCCTGGTCTCACGGCAAGTCGTGCTTCAGCAGCACAAAATATACATTAATCTATAGGGTTAGGAATAGTGACTTAAAAAAAGCTCCGTCACAAAAATTTGACTCATTTTGTCACGGGAGCACGAAAATAAATAAATAAATAAATAAAACGTCAGACTGGGCTGAATGACAACATGAAAGTTATTTTTAGTTTTATTTTTGCAAATTTATTAAGAGTAAAAACTAAAAAAAAAAACAACAAAAAAAAAAAACAAATCACATGAACATAAGTATTCACACCCTTTGTTCAACATTTTGTTGATGCACCTTTGCAGCACCTCTCTAGCTCCATCAGTGCACAGCCATTTTCAGATCACTCCAGAGATGTTCAATCAGATTCAGGTCTGGGCTCTGGGTGGACCACTCAAGAACATTCACAGAGTTGTCCTGAAGCCACTCCTTTGTTATCTTGACTGTGTGCTTGGGGTAATTGTCCTTCTGAAAGATGACCCATCACTCCAGTCTGAGGTCAAGAGCGCTCTGGAGCAGGTTTCATCCAGGATGTCTCTGTACATTGCTGAATTCATTTTTCCCTCAATCCTGACTAGTGTCCCAGTTATTGTCACTCAAAAACATCCCCACAGCATGATGCTGCCACCACCATGCTTCACTGTAGGGATGGTGCCTGGTTTCCTCCAGTTATTTTTATGTTCTTTTTTTATGTGTTGTTTTAACATTTTATTTTATATGTGTTTTATTTTTGTAAATTTGTGTTTTTAATGTTAAGCACTTTGGACACCGGTCGGTGCTGTAAAGTGCTTTATAAATAAATGTTGATTGATTGATTGATTGATTTCCTCCAAACACCTGGTATTCACGCCAAAGAGTTCAATCTTTGTCTCATCAGACCAGAGAATTTTGTTTCTCATTGTCTGCGAGTCCTTCAGGTGCCTTTTGGAAAACTCCAGGTGGGCTGTCATGTGCCTCTTACTAAGGAGTGGCACTCTACCATACAGGCCTGATTGGTGGATTGTTGCAGAGATGACTGTCCTTCTGGAAGGTTCTCATGTCTCCAAAGAGGAATGCTAGAGCTCTGACAGAGTGACCATTGGGTTCTTGGTCACCTCCTTGACTAAGGCCCTTCTCCCCTGGTCACACAGTTTAGACGGGCGGCCAGCTCTAGGAAGAGTCCTGGTGGATCTGAACTTCTTCCATTTACAGATGATGGAGGCCGCTGTGCTCAATGGGACATTCAAAGCAGCAAAAATGTTACTGTACCCAGATCTGTGCCTCGAGACAATGCTGTCTCAAAGGTCTACAGACAGTTCCTTTGACTTCATGGTTTGTGCTCTCACATGCACCATCAACTGTGGGACTTTCTATGTAGACAGGTTTGTACCTTTCCAAATTATGTCAAATCAACTGAATTTACCCCAGGTGGACTCCAAATTAAGCTGTGGAAACAGGATGCACCTGAGCTCAGTTTTGAGCTTCATGGCAAAGACTGTGAATCCTTATGTACGTGTGATTTGTGAGATTTCATATTTTAAACAAATTTGCAAAAATCTAAAAAACAAAAAACATTTTTCCTCATTGTCATTATGGGGTACTGTGTGTCAAATTTTGAGGAAAAAAAAAGAATTTCATCCATTTTGGAATAAGGCTGGAACATAACCAAATGTGGAAAAGTGAAGGGCTGTGAATACTTTCCAGATGCACTGTACATGCATTCACACACACACACACACACACACACACACACACACACACACACACACACACACACACACACACACACACACACACACACACACACACACACACACACACACACACACACACACACACACACACACACACACACACACCACCTCCTCAGTTTGTTTTGTCTCTCAATAGGAAACATTTTTATTTGATGTTGGTGTTCTGTTTTTAGGAATCTCACATATTTCATCTTTGTTGCATGACTTACATTATGCTCTGTGAAAAAAAAAGCTTTCTTCTTTTCCAATATATTTCAGTTCTAATATATATATATATACACACACACACACGAGGTCTGTGAGAAAAGTATCCGACCTTATTATTTTTTAAAAAAACCATACGGATTTGAATCACGTGTGATTACATCAGCCAAGCTTGAACCCTCGTGGGCATGCAAGAGTTTTTTCACGCCTGTCGGTGACGTCATTCGCCTG
The DNA here is from genome assembly GCF_902500255.1 of Thalassophryne amazonica. NCBI lineage: Eukaryota > Metazoa > Chordata > Actinopteri > Batrachoidiformes > Batrachoididae > Thalassophryne > Thalassophryne amazonica. The sequence goes on along the minus strand of NC_047118.1, from coordinate 25,231,304 downwards.
TGAGCATGCCTTGTGGAAGGAGTGGTCCAGCCCCCTGGTCGGAATTCCTTTGTCTGAGAAGTTGCTGAGAGACTGGCGCTGTGCTTGATCAAAATTTTTTCAAAAACTGTGAGGCACATCCGAGTGGATACCATTCGAGAAATTCAGCTGGTTTTCGGTGAAAATTTTAACGGCTGATGAGAGATTTTTTTAATGAAAGACGTGCGGACGGATTGGCGCGTCGGCTCGCAGCCGGCGCGGCGCACCCGCCACAGGAAAAACACCTCCATTGGAAGCCTTAAGGACAAGTTGGAACATGCCCTGCTGTTAAACAATTTCTCAGATACTCACTCAACTGAAAGCCACCAAAAGCTGCCTGGATTTTACAAATGGTTATCAACACGGCTGTGTTTTTCCTGTGGCGGCGCCGGCTGCGAGCTGATGCGCCAATCCGTCCACACGTCTTTCATTAAAAAAATCTCCTTTAACAGTGGAATGTCTGGATAAACTGCTGATTCCGACCTCTTCTGAAAGTTCTCTGTTCTCTCACGACGTCCTGGGTCAACAGAGGCTTAAATTTGGAGGTTTTCAGCTTGAAACAGGATGACAATGTTGCCTCGGAGCGCTGCGCGACGTCCCGCTCCGTGGGAAGTCCTTACAGTGATAGAAACAATCCAAAATCTCTCATCAGTCGTTAAAATTTACACCGAAAACCAGCTGAATTTCTCGAATGGTGTCCATTCGGATGTGCCTCACAGTTTTTGAAAAAGTTTGATCAAGCACAGCGCCAGTCTCTCAGCAACTTCTCAGACAATGAAAATCCGATGAGGGGGCTGGACCACTCCTTCCACAAGGTGTGCTCACAGGTGAATAACGTCACTGACAGGCGTGAAAAAACTCACGCATGCGCACGAGGGTTCAAGCTTGGCTGATGTAATCACACGTGATTCAAATCCATATAGTTTTTTTTTAAATAAAACTGTCTGTTTCTTTTTTAATAGACCTCGTAGAATTGAAATATATTGTATCATGTCAACAGCGGATTAGCTTTTCAGCTGACTTTGAAAACCATTAATAGGCCAATTTGCTTCCACTAAATTTAGTCCAACTTATGTCAGCTGACATGTTTTTGAATAAAGTTTAATCATCAAAAAAGTTTGTAAACCGTAAAATCACCAATGTTTGGAGCATATACAATAATACAGTGTCTCCCAGTCCTGGTCCTCAGGACCTAAAATACTGTGCATTTTCAATTTCTTCATCTTCCAGCTACACATAATGAGCAAAATCGGGAGTGTTCCATTGTTTCTATCTGGCGATTGGCTGATCACACATGACTGATCTGATCTGGTCTGAGTAGATCACAGACAAATGGAAAATGTGCAATACTTTGGGAAAAGAGTTGAGAAACACAGCAGTAATAGATTGCGAAACTGACACATTGTGAAAAACCAAGCGTCACCTGAAGGAGATGGAAGATGAGGTCAAGCTAGAGTAAATGTCAAATAAAGTAATTAGATGATTAAAATTATTTCCCATCTGTATTTTTGTGCTGTCAATATGCTGTATGTTGAATGTAAATATTTTAGCGGTTTATCGGTTTGGCATGATCACAGTTAAGTTTTTAGTAAGTGTGGAGATCCAACCCCATCACCATCATGACACCTGGGTAAAGGATCAAGTAGGGAATTGTCTGATGGACTGAAGTACGATGGCGGCCATGTGCATCAAGTGGCCGCTATAGTAAACATGAAGGCCCAACAGGAACCCTGAACACAAGATGGCTAACAGAGTGATGGTGAAACAAGAAGAATTGAGGATCAGAAAGAGGAGATGATGGCTTGTAACCCAGTGGCTCTGAAGGCAGAAGAAGACTGCAGCGTTCCTCAGACTCTAATCGTCTGGGATTTCCCAGCCATCGGACCAGGCTAAGGATCTGTCAAAGACCATGTGTTTGTTGGCCTGCAACGACATTCCCACATTAAAGAAACCCACGCACAGACGTCTCCAAATCGACCCTGGAAATAGCGCACATCAAGACTGCGCCTGTTCAGTAATCTCTGCGTACACTAGCCCATCCAGGAGAAGATCAAGAGACAATATTCCTCACCACTGAGGGATTGCCACAAGCTTTTCACTTGGTGGATTACTGGTTTTAAAACTTAGATTTAGTTGAGCTGTGCCCACTGCTTGATATCAGTGTTGATTCACCCCTGAAAGTGTAATTTAACTATTCATAGGTGTAATTTTAACCAGTCACATGGGGTGTGCAGCCAGTACATTCTGAGTGCCGGTCCCAAACCCGGATAAATGAGGAGGGTTGCATCAGGAAGGACATCGGGTGTAAAACAAGCCAACCCAACTATGCAGACTAAGAATCGAATTTCTATACTGCAGTGGTCGCGGCCCGGGTTAACAATGTCCGCCACCGGTGCTGTTGCCCAACAGGGTGTCGGTGGAAATTGGGCTACTGCTGGGCGAAGACAACGCAGAAGAGGAGGAGAACGTTTCCACAAACAGCGGGAGAAGAAGAAAACTAGAAGGGTGGAAATGAGAGTGGGGACTTTGAATGTTGGTAGTATGACTGGTAAAGGGAGAGAGCTGGCTGATATGATGGAGAGGAGAAAGGTAGACATATTATGTGTGCAAGAGTCAAATGGAAGGGAAGTAAGAGCAGGAGCATCGGCGGTGGATACAAGTTGTTGTACCATGGTGAGGACAGGAAGAGAAATGGTGTTGGGGTCATTTTAAAGGAAGAGTATGTTAAAAGTGTGTTGGAGGTTAAGCGAGTGTCTGACAGGGTGATGAGTGTGAAGTTGGAAATTGAAGGGGTGATGATGAATATCATCAGTGCATATCCCCCATAGGTAGGTTGTGAGATGAAGGAGAAAGAAGATTTCTGGAGTGTGTTAGATGAGGTGGTGGAGAGTGTGCCCAAGCATGAAAGAGTGGTGATAGGAGCAAACTTCAATGGGCATGTTGGTGAAGGGAACAGAGGTGATGAGGAAGTAATGGGTAGATATGGTATCAAGGATAGGAATGGGGAAGGACAGATGGTAGTTGATTTTGCAAAAATGATGGAAATGACTGTGGTGAATACCTACTTTAAGAAAAGGGAGGAGCACAGGGTAACATATAAGAGTGGAGGAAGGTGCACACAGGTGGACTACATTCTTTATAGGAGATGCAAACTAAAAGAAATCAGAGACTGTAAGGTGGTGGCAGGAGAGAGTGTCGTTAGACAGCATAGGATGGTTGTTTATAGGATGACTTTAGAGGTAAAGAAGAAGAAGAGAGTGAGAGCTCAAAGGATCAGATGGTGGAAGCTGAAGGAGGAAGACTGTTGTGTGAAATTTAACGAGCAGGTGAGATAAGCACTGGTTGGAGGGGAAGCAATTTTGGACAACTGGAAATGTACTGCAGATGTGGTGAGGGAGACAGCTAGGACAGTACTGGGTATGACATCTGGACAGTGGAAGGAAGACAAGGAGACTTGGTGGTGGAATGAAGAGGTCCAGGAAAGCATAAGGAGAAAGAGTTTGGTGAAAAAATTTTGGGATAGTCGGAGAGATGAAGAAACTAGACAGGAGTACAAGGAGAGGTGGTGTAAGGCGAAAACAGAAGTGGCAAAAGTGAAGGAAAAGGCATATTGCGAGCTGTACAAGAAGTTGAAGAGTAAGGAAGGAGAAAAGGACTTGTACCAATTGGCCAGACAAAGGGACAGAGCTGGAAAGGATGTGCAGCAGTTTAGGGTGGTAAAAGATGCAGATGGTAATGTGCTGACAAGTGAGAAGTGTGTGCTGAAAAGGTAGAGGGAATATTTTGAAGAGCTGATGACTAAAGAAAATGAGCAAGAGCAAAGGCTGGATGATGTGGTGAGAGTAAATCAGGAAATACAAGTAGTATTAGTAGTAGTAGTAGTAGTAAGGAAGAAGTGAGGGCTGCTATGAAGAGGATGAAGAGTGGAAAGGCAGTTGGTCCAGATGACATTCCAGTGGAGGCATGGAAATGTCTAGGAGAGATGGCAGTAGAGTTTCTAACCAGATTGTTTAATAAAATCTTGGAAAGTGAGAGGATGCCTGAGGAGTGGAGACGAAGTGTGCTGGTTCCTATTTTCAAGAACAAGGGTGATGTGCAGAGCTGCAGTAACTACAGAGGCATAAAGTTGATCAGCCACAGCATGAAGTTATGGGAAAGAGTAGTAGAAGTTAGGCTTAGAAAACAGGTGAAGATCTGTGAGCAGCAATATGGTTTCATGCCAAGAAAGAGCACTACAGATGCAATGTTTGCTCTGAGAATACTGCTGGAGAAGTACAGAGAAGGCCAGAAAGAGTTACATTGTGTGATTGTGGACTTAGAAAAAGCTTATAATAGGGAGCCAAGAGAAGAGCTGTGGTATTGTATGAGGAAGTCTTGAGTGGCAGAGAAGTATGTTAGGGTAGTGCAGGACATGTACAAGAATAGTGTGACAGCGGTGAGATGCGCAGTGGGAATGACAGACTCATTCAAGGTGGATTTAGGATTACACCAAGGATTAGCTCTGAGTCCTTTCTTGTTTGCAGTAGTGATGGACAGGTTGACGGATGAGATCAGACAGGAGTCCACATGGACTATGATGTTTGCAGATGACATTGTGATCTGTAGTGAGAGTAGAGAGCAAGTTGAGTCTAGCTTGGAGAGGTGGAGATATGCTTTGGAGAGAAGAGGAATGAAAGACAGTAGACGCAAGACTGAGTACATGTGTGTGAATGGGAGGGAGCCCAGTGGAATAGTACTCCTAGTTACAAGGAGCAGAAGTGGTGAAAGTAGATGAGTTTAAATATTTGGGGTCAACTGTTCAACGTAATGGAGACTGTGGTAGAGAGGTGAAGAAGAGAGTGCAGGCAGGGTGGAGTGGGTGGAGAAAGGTTGCAAGAGTGATTTGTGACCGAAGAATATCAACAAGAGTGAAGGGGAAAGTTTACAAGACAATAGAGAGAGACCAGCTATGTTGTACAGCTTAGAGACGGTGGCACTAACAAAAAGACAGGAGGCAAAGCTGGAGGTGGCAGAGCTGAAGATGTTGAGAGTCTCTTTGGGAGTGACAAGATGAAGATTAGGAATGAACATATCAGAGGGACAGCTCAGGTGGGACAGTTTGGAGACAAAGTCAGAGAGGCAATATTGAGATGGTTTGGACATGTGCAGAGTGGGGACCCAGGGTATATAGGGAGAAGGATGCTAAGGATGGAGCCACCAGGCAGGAGGAGAAGAGGGAGCCAAAGAGGAGGTTTATGGATGTGCTGAGGGAGGACATGCAGGTGGTTGGTGTGACAGAGGAATATACAGAGGACAGGGTGAGATGGAAACAATTGATCTGCTGTGGCGACCCCTAACGGGAACAACCAAAAGACAAAGAAGAATTTTAACTCTGTCCATGGGAATGCTTTTCACACATTCTATGTGTGTCCATTGTGTAACAAGAAGTTCACATACAGAATTTTTGCATGTCAACTTGCCTTTTGCTAATTTTCTATATTTGTTCTCTACTTTGCCTTTAAAACACTATGTAATGTTAACTGAATCCAGAAGTTGTGTAACAGCAATGACAACATTGTCTTTAAACTGAAACCACTTTGTGGATCCTTCAGGCCCCATTTCCAAATGTCGCGGTGACTCCAGCCCTGGGTAACATCAGGCACTGTGCTTGAGGTCAACATTTATGACATCTTTTAGTTATGTGGGTTAAGTGCTTTCAGACCTGCTCTCTATGCCTTTTATGAATAGACTCCTGAAGTCACAGTGAAATAAAAAGGGCATTTAAAGTTTAAAGTCTGTACCACATATTCTTTTCTAATATTTACAATTAAAAATTCTTGACTTCTTTCTACATCCTGAAACTAAAAAAAAAAGAGACACAAACATGTTAGTTTGAATATAAGAGTCCATAGGTTAACGTAGAATGGGATCCAACTTTTCTGCATATATTATTATTCAGAAACTTGAAGATCTAGCACAGCTTTATTTTAATTTTATTTATGTATTACAAGTTTAAGTGAATTATTCAAGAATTCAAGAATTATTAAGAAATTTTCAACAACACTGATGTCAAAATGACATCATCTTGGCTGATTTCATAAGGACATTACAGTTTTAAAAATGTTCAAAAGATTATATCTCAAGGGTTTTTAACAACCATCCTCACAGTTTTATTGCCAACTACTTCTATTATAAATATTATTAAAACGTATTTCTGAATTCTAGATGGACTACATTTCCCATCAGAAAATACATGCATTTCATCCTATCTGAGTGTCGCAAGTGGAACAAGGCTGACTGGGATTTTGACTTTTGAGAACTGTATCATCTTGACTAATTTAATGGTCATACCCAAAGACTGTGTATATATACTGGACAAAGCCTGTGTGATGTCACCCATAGGTTTTCTATAGAGACTTGGAACAGCTGATATGAAGCACCATGGTCTGGGTGTTACCATGTTGACAGCAGTGGCACAATGAACTCATTAAAGCATAAAGGGGTGGCTTCGTGTGTGACGAAAGAAGGTGGAACACACCCATCTCTTCGAGTCCAAGCCACCTCAGCTAACATGTTAACCTCGGTTAGGGTGTTTATTAAATCATATTTTTGGGGACTGTGCAGGTGTTATCCTAACAATTTGTTTTGGTGTGGACATTAAAAGTTATCAGCCAGTGATTTTCTCATTAATGCTGTATTTACGGGGCTTAATCGATCAGGCTAATGACAGCTGCAAAAAGTGCTAACACCATTAGCATACACCATTAAATAAAACGAGAGTTTCATTCAGTGTGAATATTGCAGCAGAGATGTCTTAGATGATCCGTTAGGACATTTCACCACACAACAAGCCGTATTATTCCAGGTGTTTGTAATAAAATACTCCAAATGACAGACACAGTTTCCACAGCGGCTACCAGCTGCATCAAGCAGCCTCTGAGCTAAAGACGCTACCAGAGGCAGAGACATTCGGCTGAGCCGCTGTCACTCAAAGCAACCACGCCACAAATTTTACAGAACATCATGGTTTAAGATTGAGTGAGCCCCAAGTGGCCAGTCAAGGAACTGAGACTTTTTCCTCTTCTGGGAGGGCTTCATCTGATGCCATCAAAGTTTTGTCGCTTACTATAAGTGAGAACACACAAATGAAGAAATATTTACATGCACACATATTTCACATATTTACCCACTTTTACCAACTTCTGTACAGAACAGACTTGTAAATATTTGAGAAATTCAAGGCTTTGAACTGGTTCAAGGAACAAAAGCAAAAATGAGAAACAATTGATATATCACTAACAACAAAAATGAAACCATAAACATTGTATTGTTTAAAAATATAATGGCTACAGTAGACGTATCCTGAAATACGAATTCTTCAGGTAACGTACAAGATCTACAACAAGCATTTGAATTTTAATTCCCTTAGTTTTAAGATTAATGTTATGAAATGAATGAAACAATTTATGAAATGTGCACCGGCAACATTTCCTGTATATTTGTTTTGTGAATTGTTCTCTTATTTGTGTCAGTAGTGTCAGGTTTTTGGTCTTCTGAGTTTCTTTTGGGTTCTGTCTGTCTCTTGTTCTGTCTATTTGGTTAGTAGTCCTCTGTCCTGCTCTCTCTTGTCTTCCTCTCTGAGCTCTTGGTGGTGGGTGTTTCTCTCTGTCTGGCCACACCCTGGTTCTGGGAGCTTCTCCACACACCTGTTCTTGATTTGCAGTTAATCACCTGGGTGCTTTATAAGTCTCACAGTTTGCCTTTGTCCTTCGCCAGATTGATGTGCCTAGTGCCTCTTTCCAGCCTTGTTTGTATATTTTTGCCTTGCTCTGATTGCCTTTTTGTGCTTTTTGACTACCTGCTTATGTACCTCGACCACAGCTTTAGCCTGATGCTCTTGATCCTGTTGCTCTGTGTGGACTACTTTTCCGTGTACCGTCCTCAGCCTGAACATCAAGTAAATGATTTTTTGCCACAAAGCTGTGTTTCTGCGTCCTGCATTTGCGTCCTGCCTATCCTGTCAACCAATCCTGATAGCTCGATCTGGCCAACGATGGACGCAGCAGACGCAGATCCTTTTCAGCGGGCAGTACGTCATCACAGCCAGCTGATAGCTCAGCAGGAGGACCGGCATGCTGCCCTGAATTCCAGCATAAGCGAGCTGGCGAAACGGCAAGACACTTTTATGTCTTCCATTAGCGCTCAGATGGAGCAACTAGTTGACACCATGAAACATCAGGCTACGACTAGCACGACCCCCACCACCGCACCACCTACGGGGGTGTCCGCTGTCCCGCTGGCTCCCATACCGATCCCAGCAGTCTGCAATCAGCTTTCTCGACCTGAGCGTTTTCTGGTAAGTCTGGAGATGTCAAGCTCTTTATTACGCAATGTGAGCTTCATTTTGAACTGATGATGCCAATGTTCTCGACTGAAAAGTCGAAGATAGCATTCGTCATCATTCACCTCACCGGACAGGCAGCTGCGTGGGCCACGGCTGACAGGAGCCATGGATCGCCATCTTGCTCCTCTCTGGCAGCCTTCACCAAGTCACTTCAGCAGGTGTTCTAGCAAACCTCTCCTGGGCATCAGGCGGCGCATTCACTTATGAGACTGAAGCAAGGCAATCGCCGAGCAGCCAATTATGCCATAGACTTCTGCATCCTGGCCATGAAGAGTGAGTGTAATCCTGCAGCACTTCATGATGTGTTTTTCCAAGGCCTGAACGACAGCATACAGAGTCAGCTCATTGCGGTGGATCTCCCCGAAGACCTGGACGACCTTATCGCCCTAGCAATCCGCACCGACCATTGTCCATCTGACCGCCCACGCCGAGACAATCATTACCCTGTTCCTCGGTCCGTCGCCGCTTCTGACCATTCACTCGCTTCCGGTCATCCAAGCTCCGGACCCACCTCTTCCATCAAAGAACCCATGCAGGTGGGACAGACTCAACTCTCAAGAGAGAAGAAGGATCGCTGCTGGGTGGAAGGACTCTGTTTTTACTGTGGACAAGCTGATCATGTTATCACACACTGTCCTGTCAGGGGTGCCCCGGTGCTACCGAGAACGGTAATACGGGTGAGTCAGAGCTCAATTGTTCCATCCTCCCAGAATTTGATAAAAGCAGAGCTAAAGTCAGATTATACCTCACTGGCCTGTCAGTATTCATTGATTCAGGTGCTGACTCTAACCTTATGCTGTCCTCTCTCGCCAGGTCCCTCCACCTTAAATTGTACCGGTTATCACGCCCCCTGGTGGTCCATGCGGTGGATGGTCACCAATTGGGCCAAATTGAGTACCGTACCCAGTCAGTTCATCTATCTATTCCCGACAATCATTCCGAACTCATCAGTTTTCACATTTTTGATAAAATGAGTCACTCGGTAATCCTGGGGCATCCCTGGTTGCAATGTCACAAACCCCGCCTTGACTGGTCCCACGGGAAGATAGAGTCATGGGGACCAACCTGTAACAATGTCTGTTTAATCCAGCCAGTCAGCACCTCTGGTGTAAATGCGTCAGATCTAGAGGGGGTCCCCACTTGTTATCATTATCTTGTGGTGGTCTTCAGCAAAACTAAAGCTAAATCACTTCCACCACACCGTGATTATGACTGCGCAATCGATCTTGTCCCAGGGACCACACGCCCCCGGGGAAAATTGTTTTCTCTGTCGGCACCGGAACACAAAGCTATGAATACCTATATACAGGACTCACTCGCTGCCGGCTTGATTCGTCCTTTGTCTTTTCCCGCCGGGGTGGGGTTTTTCTTTGTAGAGAAAAAAGACAAATCACTCCATCCCTGTATTGATTTCAGAGGACTTAACGACATCACAGTAAAGAATCGTTATCCTCTTCCATTAATCTCATCTGCATTTGAGCTATTAGAAGGAGCCAAGGTCTTTACCAAGCTGGATTTGTAGAATGCTTATCATCTGGTTTGTTTTCGTGAGGGGGACGAATGGAAGACCCCTTTTAATACTCCTACTGGTTACTATGAGTATTTAGTGATGCCTTTTGAACTCACCAATGCACCTGCAGTATTTCAGAATCTCATAAATGATGTATTGCACGAGTTCTTGAACAAGTGCATATCTGTTTATCTGGATGACATTCTTATTTTCTTCCCTGGTCTAAGGACACATGAACAGCAAGTCCGCTACGTTCTCCACACTTTGTTACGAAATAATCTCTATGTTAAAGCAGAAAAATGTGAATTCCACCGCCCCATCGTGTCATTTTTAGGCTTCGTGATTTCTGAAGGACATATCCAGATGGATCCAGACAAAGTAGCGGCAGTCCGGGATTGTGTAGTTCCTAAGTGTCGCAAAGATGTTCAAAGATTCCTGGGGTTCGCCAATTTCTATAGCAAATTCATCCGCAACTTTAGTACAATTGCTGCTCCACTGCATAATGTAACCTCCTCACTTAAGTCCTTTGTATGGACACCAAAGTGTGATGAAGCATTCAAGAACCTAAAGAATCGTTTCACAATGGCCCCCGTGTTGCTCCTTCCTGACCCCACCCAGCAGTTCATGGTCGAAGTCGATGCATCTGATATTGGTACTGGGGCAGTTCTTTCTCAAACCAGGTCTGGGGATAACAAATTACATCCCTGCGCCTTTCTGTCAAAGAAACTCACTATAGCTGAACGAAACTATGGCATTGGAGACCGAACTGCTGGCGGTCAAAGTGGCCTTGGAGGAGTGGCGTCATTGGTTGGAGGGAGCACAGTTGCCATTTTTAGTCGGGACCAACCATAAAAATCTGGAGTATCTACGCACTGCTAAAAGATTTAATGCACGTCAGGCTCGTGGGCTATTTTCTTTAGCAGATTCAATTTTGTCTTATCATATCATCCAGGGTCCAAGAATAGCAAGCCTGACGTGCTTTCATGTCTAGGAGAATCCACAGTCTCCACTCACTATCCTGAACCAATCCTGCCGGAAACCTGTTTTGTGTCTGCTCTCACCTGGGACATTGAATCCAAAATCAGGTCAGTGGTAGGCAATACTCCCATTCCTCCAGAGTGTCCTCATGGTAAATTATTGGTTCTGGACTCGCTTAGGGGGGAGGTTATTCGTTGGGCTCAAAGAACCTTATCCGTACTAAATGAGAGGTTTTGGTGGCCCAAAATGATAACTGATGATACGTGAATGCTTTTTCTATCTGTGCCATGCATAAAACATCTATGCGCCAACCTGCGGGAGCGCTATTGCCCTTACCTGTCCCTGTTCGACCTTGGACCCACATTTCTGTAGATTTTGTAACAGGTCTGCTGCCCTCTAGGGGCCAAACTGTGGTCATGACTGTGGTTGACCGGTTATCAAAGATGGTCCATTTTGTGCTATTACCCAAACTTCCATCTGCTAAAGAGACCACTGAAGCACTATTGTTACATGTCTTCAAATTGCATGGTTTGCCTCAGGATATTGTCTCTGACCGGGGTCCACAGTTTATTTCACAATTCTGGAGGGAATTCTGCCATCTACTCGGGGTCACATCAAGCCTTACTTCTGGTTACCATCCCCAAGCTAATGGACAGATGGAACGTCTGAATCAAGAATTAGAAAAAGGTTTACGCATCCTATCCTCACAATTTCTTGCCTCCTGGTCCACTCAGTTACCTTGGATCGAATTAGCCCATAACTGCCTGCCTACCTCCTCTTCTGGTTTTTCACCTTTCCACGTAATCTTTGGTCACCAACCTTCTTTGTTCTCCATCACAGATCTGCACTCTCCTGTACCTTCAGCTCTGGGGCTCATCATGCGGTGCCGACGGACGTGGGAGTGGGCCCGGAAGGCCCTACTACGGTCCTCCAACAGCTACAAAGAGGCAGCAGATCGCAAACGGTCGGTGGCACCATCCTACATGCCCGGACAACGTGTTTGGCTGTCTACTCATCATCTGCCGCTTCGTGGAGTGCCACGAAAGATTGCTCCCAGGTTCATTGGCCCATTCCCTGTATCTAAGATCATTAATCCTGTTTCATCTCCATCTTCCAAGGTCCATGAGGGTCCATCCTACGTTCCATGTTAGCCATCTGAAACCGTTCCGTACCAGTCCTCCTGCTTAAGGTTTCTTCCTCAGAGGGAGTTTTTCCTTACCACTGTTGCTCTGGGCGCTGGTAAGGTTAGACCTTACTTGTGTTAAACTCCTTGAGGCAACGTTGTTGTGATTTGACGCTATATAAATAAATAAATTAAATGAAATGTTATACCCCCATCACACATAGCCGGAATCACGCAGAGTGGCATTGGAATTATGAATCGGCACACATCCGAAAAGTGTCAGATTTCAGTTCCAAAATGTTCTGACAGGCATCTGTGGAAATCAACACAGTTGGTCAAAATCAGCCGGCGGCCCCAAGTATGATGCACATGTTCAAAACTCTCCAGGTGTGGTTAAGATGGGACACCTATCCGACAGCGGTCCATGTGCAGTCTGAGGACCAAATAACTGCAATTTACATATTCCACTGGTGGAAAAAACAGATCCAAAATGATTTGAGCGCATATGAGGGAACCTCGAGATGGATCTGGCACCGCAAAGCCTGCCGGTATGACCTGCATGTGCCACATAAATTAATGTCCAGCTCCCCCACCCCACCTTTCCCAGTGCAATGGAACTGTTGAAATGCATGTGGCATGCTTCAGGATAATAATTATGTGAACAGCAGCTATCAAACCGAAAGGTCCGTGCACTACTGTGCGCACGCCGTAAATCTGAACATGCTGTTATATCCACAATAGACCTTACAGTACAGATATTTGTCCATTCCTTCCCATGGGCGATGTAAATAATGTGAACTATTGTCTCCATCATAACACAGGCAGCTCCTTCTCTCTCTGTGGTGCACAGTAACGTGTCATTGCACGCATCAGGCTGACAGCTGAACAGATGTCACGCTGTAATAAATGATCATCTTCTAACTCTGTAGGAGATATACTGTAACATGGAACATGTACCATGCTGTTACACCTTTAATAAACATGACTCTCACCTCCAACAGCGATTCAGGAGTGTTTTACAGCGTGGACATGGACATGAAGCTGGGACAGCAGCCCATGGTTAGAATCCTCTCACCCAAATAAAAAATATTAATCCCATGTGATAATCCAACCATTGCGGTGTCCAGAGTTGCGCTGTGCTCCTGAAGTGGGAAAACAAGAAAAAAGAAGGTTCCCTGGAAAGGCACTCCGTCTGAAGCAGGGGATTGCATGGTCCAATGCCAGCAAACTTTGAGCGAAGCTGTCTAGCGTGCGCTTGGTGGCCCATATGCACACACACACACACACACACACGGCTGAGTGACAACTGTAGCCCTACACGCACACTGCTCACTCGTGTGCACGTGCGCATGAGGAACACAGTGCTCCAGTCCCATGTTTGCCATCCAGACATTTAGAGATCGGGCAGTCTGCAGCGCCTTTTATGGCCATCTGACAGCAGTCTGTGTCATCTACATGCGCTCTGGATGCGATCTGACAGGTGTGGACGAGGCAGTCTGTCTGCACTCTGACACTGCTGGCCATGCCTCTTTTCCTCTACATGAGGACTACATGAGCAATAAATAAATCAAAAACCTGTTTGTGTGGTTCAGTGTGGCAATGGAAGTTGGCTGTAACTCTTCCTAACCCAAAAGAAATTATTCGCATGTTGGCTCATAATTTAAATATGAGTGCGCTCCTACTATTATCTCTTCATTGCTTTATCTATCATATCTAGAATCCATATGCAGAAAACGTAACATGGCAACAAATCCCGATTCCGCGGTCAATAGAAGCAGAAACTTACGCAGCGATGGACAGGTTGGCAGCAGACAGGGGGCTGACTTCAGCCACCTCCTTGGCTTTCTGCAGGGCAATTTTCTGACTGGCGGCCTCTTCTTCTTCCTGCTCATCCTACAGAGAAAAATAATGTGAGAAAGAGAGAGAGAGACAAATATGGGAGAGAAAGACAGATGGCAGGCAACACAGAATAAAGCGGAAGTAAATCAAAAATGACTTGTTTTTTTTAACTACTATTATTTTCAGAAAAGAAACTGCAAGCACCAACAGAAAAACAGTTGATGAAGACATTGTGTAACCTGATCCACTGGAGTTCAGAGTACCTTGGTTAGTTCCTGGGCATTGGCCAAGTTGTCCACAGCGATAGCCAAGAATACATTGAGCAGAGTGTCTGAACGCAGAGTAAAGGAAACATAATATGTGGGTGTTCAGGCCCAGATAAATAGTTCATAGGGTAACCATGATGCCGTTGGGGGATGAAATCACTGTAAGGGTTATTTTTTAACTTAGAGTTTCATCGATTTGGAATCACACCTTCAGAAACAACCTACCAACTTTTCAGCTGACCCTTGTTTATAGCAGTAACAGGACTGACACAGAAGTCAATTACAGAGGCTGACACAGCTGCAACACTATATTTCGACTGTTGGCAGGGTGATGGAACTCACAGAAACTCAGTGTTATTCATTTCTACTAAAACAAATCACTTCTGTGTTTTAAGTAAGCTGTTGCAATCTGGATCCGGTGTTTGATACTGTATGTCAGCTATTCCCAAACTTAAGAGCATTGGACCAAAAAATATATGTTAAACTAGGTCAGTTAAAGACATCTGTTCATTCATTCATTTTCTGACACTTAAATAGGCAGCAGACCAAGCAGCTCTCCTAAACTTCCCTATCCTCAGCCAAGTCCTCTAAGTCTTTCTGCAGGATCGCGAAGCATTCCCAAGCCAGCTTGGAGATGTAATACCTGCAGAATGGCCTGGGTCTTCCTTCAGGCATCCTCACAGTTGAACATGCCTGGAAGATCTCCATCATGAGATGACCAGGGACATCCTCACCAGATGCCTGAACCACCATAGCTGACTCCATTTGATGGGAAGAAGCAGCTGCTCTACTCTGAGTCCCTTCTGGATATTTGAACTTGTCAACCTCTCCCTGAGTGTCAACCCAAGTAAACAATGGTAGATCTTGACATCTGCCGTTTGTTTCCATGACCTTGTTCTTTCAGTAATTACCCAAAGCTCATGACCATAGGTGAGGATAGGAGAGTAAACTGCCAGCTTAATGGAGAGCCTCGCCTTCTGGCTCAGATTTTCTCCACCACAATGGTCTGGTACGGTGTCCACAGGACCTCAAATGCAGCACTGACCCATCTATCATTTTCACAAGAATGCTCCACTATTCTATTATTATTATTATCATTATTACAATCTAAGTTTAAACTATTACATAATAATAGTAATTAATATATTTTAATAACCTCCATTGGGCTCCCTGTAGTACCATTACAGCCCACCAAGGAACCACTGCCCACCTACAGTACCTACATGGTCCAGACTTTAGGAATCACGACTGTATATTTAATAACATGTGCAACAAAAAGTCAGATTTCATATTTGTGGTTGCATCACTGCATTTATGTGGTTAATACAGACAGTACAGAATGTGAGTGATATAAGCTGCATGTTTGTCTGTGTATTTTTGAATCTTTGCATTTCACATCCAGATGGATACAGTTGCCGAAAAGCGTGAGTACGATGAAGAAGACAGAGAAGGCCATGCCCTTGTTGACTCCGCCCTGAGACTCGATGCCATCATACATCACCATATTCCAGTCTTCTCCAGTTAAGATCTGAGGACAAAGGTGGACACATATAGTCAGATGAGCACAAAATCCTATTCCCACATGTAATCTGAACTCATTTATGATTATATATTCAAACCAGAAACCAACACTCATGTGCCCCTTGAACATATAAATGATGCCCAGTGCTACTCTCCCTTTGATAAATGACATTTAAGAATTCAAAAGGAGCATTCTACATACTGCACGTACAGATCTTCTTAAATCTTTTAATCTTTAATTCTAATTCTGACCTTGTCTTCTCTGACCACTCCTCTGTCAAAGTCTGTCCCTGCTCACCTGGAAAACTGTCATTATTGCTGCGGGAAAGGTGTCAAAGTTGGTTGGGGGCGTGCCACTTTCAAAATTAAACCTAGCAGGGAAAACAGATCAAAGTGTAGAGGTGTGAAAGAAAAACAACCTGAAGGGATTAACGACAATCCAGATACTTTTACAGTACAACCAAAATGTTGTTAACAACATCACAGCTGAATAATTAGTGTATTTTCCAGAAGTATAAGTCATGGGTTTTTACTAGTTTAGGAAGTTAAAAAAATCATGCTGTTTTTTTAATTAATAATAATAATAATTAATATAAAAACACAATAAAATCCAATAATAAAATAATAAATGACAGTAAAAAATCTACACGACAACAGTGTACAAAAATCTCAAATTAAAGAGCAGATAATACAACCCCAATTCTAATGAAGTTGTGACGTTGTGAAAAATGTAAATAAAAACAGAACATAATGATTTGCAAATCCTCTTCAACCTATATTCAACTGAACACACCACAAAGACAAGCTATTTAATGTCCAACCTGATAAACTTTGTTTTTGTGCAAATATTTGCTCATTTTGAAATGGATGCCTGCAACATGTTTCAAAAAAGCTGGGACAGTGGTATGTTTACCACTGTGTTACATCACCTTTCCTTCTAACAACACTCAAAAAGTATTTGGGAATTGTTGAAGCTTTGTAGGTGGAAATCTTTCCCATTCTTGCTTGATGTACGACTTCAGTTGTTCAACAGTCCGGGGTCTCTGTTGTCGTATTTTGAGCTTCAAAATGAGCCACACATTTTCAGTGGGCGACAGGTCTGGACCGCACTCTTTACTATGAAGCCATGCTGTTGTAACTCGTGCAGAATGTGGCTTGGTATTGTCTTGCTGAAATAAGCAGGGACGTCCCTGAAAAAGACAGTGCTTGGATGGCAGCATGTATTGCTCCAAAACCTGGATGTACCGTTCAGCATTGATGGTGCCATCACAGATGTGTGAGTTGCCCATGCCATGGACACTAATACGCTCCCGTACCATCACAGATGCCGGCTTTTGAACTTTGTGCTGATAACAATCTCGATGATCTTTTTTCTCTTTTGTCCAGAGGACACAACGTCCATGACAATTTGAAATGTTGATTCATCAGACCACAGTGCACTTTTCCACTTTGCGCCTGTCTATTTCAAATGAGCTCAGGCCCAGAGAAGGTGGCGGTGTTTCTGGATGTTGTTGATGTATGGCTTTTGTTTTGCATGGTAGAGTTTTAACTTGCACTTGTATATGTAGCGACGAACTGTGTTAACTGACAATGGTTTTCTGAAGAGTTCCTGAGCCCACGCGGTAAAATCCTTTACACAATGATGTTGGTTTTTAATGCAGTGCCGCCTGAGGGATCGAAGGTCACAGGCATTCAGTGTTGGCTTTCTGCCTTGCCACTTACGTGTAAAAAGTTCTCCAGATTCTCTGAATCTTCTGATTATATTATGGACTGTAGATGCTGGAATCCATAAATTCCTTGCAATTGAATGTTGAGAAACATTGTTCTTAAACTGTTGGACTGTTTTTTTCATGCAGTTCTTCACAAAGTGATGATCCTCACCCCATCTTTGCTTCTAAATGGCTGAGTCTTTTGTGGATGCTCCTTTTATACCAAATCATGACACTCACATGTTTCCAATTAGGTGTTCTTTGAGCATTCATCAACTTTCCCAGTCTTTTGTTGCCCCGTCCCAACTTTTTTTGAAATGTGTTGCAGGCATCCATTTCAAAATAAGCAAATATTTGCACAAAACAACAAAGTTTCTCAGTTTGAACATTAAATATCTTGTCTTTGTGGCATATTCAATTGAATATAGGTTGAAGAGGATTTGGAAATCATTTTATTCTGTTTTTATTTACATTTTACACAATGTCCCAACTTCACTGGAATTGGGGTTGTAGAAAAAAGGTGTGACTTTTATATGCTTTTTTTTCCCTCTTCTTTTTTTCAGAAGTACAACTTATGGTACTCTGGTGGGATTTATACATTTATATTCCAGAAAATATGGTGGTTCAAAATGACTATAAATGACAGCTGTAAAACGGAAATGGGAGACGAGAGGTAGATGGAAACACATACTGTCCTCCAAAGAGCTGCATGCCCAGCAAGGCGAAGACAACTATGAAGAGGAAGAGCAGGAAGAGCAAGCTGATAATTGACTTCATGGAGTTAAGTAGAGAGACGACAAGGTTACGCAAAGATGCCCAGTACCTGACAAATATAGAAAATGTGGGTTTAGGGTTGTTAGGATGACTGCATTATAGGATGTTTCGAAATACAAAATTTACCAGCAGTAGACTCACTTGGTAACTTTGAAGATCCTCAGTAACCTGAGAGCTCGCAGTACACTTATACCAAATGATGTGCCTGGCTGGATGACGGACCAAAGCACTTCAAATATGCTACCACATATCACCTAACACACACACATACACATGCACAAAAGCATGAGTAAGCATATTGTTGTTCATTGTGAAAAAATAGCAAACACTGTGCACACAACCTGTTTTCTAGCATAGTGTTTTGTATATTCTCCATGTACTTGCATAAGCAGTGGTGGCACAGCTAGCTTAAAAGTTAGCATGCTAATGCCCTAACTGAAAAGTTAACTGTGATAGCACTGAACCAATAAACTTCTAAACACTAAACATTTTGCTAAAACTACTGCTAACTGTTAACACTTATCATATGAGTTTAGAATTGGCAAAGAAGAAGAGGCAAAGCAAAGACTTGCCATTTATTTTCAAATACAGTGGGCATTTTGCAGTGACAAGAGACAACAGCTGCTCTGCCATCAGCTTGTCGAGTCCAAAATAGACCAGAATTCTATTAGATGCAAATGTTGACCAACACAACACAGTGATTGCTAATCTGAATAGCCAGTGTGATGTTAGATGGTTGTTCGCTTAAACAAAATAATCCAAGATGGTGGAATATGCTCTGAAACAGCTGTATTTCTGTTTAAATCAAATATGTTTCTCGTCTATTTTATAATGGTTAGAGAGAAATAAACACTTCTAAATATAAAAATGCTGTTTTTGTAACCAGGTAAAACCTTTGAAATGATTTTCAAGACATCTTATAGAGATGTTAGTGTGCACGTCCTTGGTAATGGCCATCAAGTGACAAAACCAAGTGCTTGTCGTTGTCATTTGTAGCGAACGTGACCACAGGGTAAAGCCCCGATAAACACACCTAAGGAGCTGAATTTGTTATATGCTGAAGCATAAACATGGAGGTTCCCAAAAAGGTTTACATGCCAATCAGATGACAATCAAGATCAAGTCAAGTCAAGTCTGGGAGCATGTGCTGATGCCACATCCCAAATACCATGGGTTTTAGCCTCCTGATTAGAGCGCCTGGCTCCCATCCTGGAGATCGTGAGTTTACGTCCCGAGGTGAAGCAATGGAGAGGAAACAACATACACAACACAGAGGTTAAACTGACACTCCCTCACAATGCAAGTGATACACCTCATCCCATTCTCTCTTAGTAACCACTCGTTTGATATAAAATCATACCAGCAGTACCTAAGGATCCTCCAAAGAGACCTAGTACCAAAGGCATCCAGTCATCGCCTAAAGTCACTGGTTGCCGTCCAAGTCTCACAACAATATAGCAAGACAGGCAGCATCAAAACCCTAAAGACTTGGACTTTAAGGACCTTTGGACTTGGACTTAAAGACTTGGACAATCAAGAGATACATAATTAATTGGACCAATGACATCAAACAGTAGTTTTCATTCAGCATCCAGCTTAATCTCAGTACAGAAAGTACAAAATACATAACAAATATTAAGATGTACAAATACACATGGAAAATAATACTTGTTGATTTGGCAAGATGCATCAAGTTTGCATACTGGATTAGTGTATAAGCACTGACACAAACAAACATTTTAACTTACTTTAAGTTAGCGGAACTAAATTGAATGGAAGTTAACTGGTCTGCTAATGGTTTTCAAAGTTGTCTGACATGCCAATCTCCAAATGAATAAGTTAGCTTTGCTAATTAGCTATTAGCTGAACTGTGCCCACCACTGTGGATGAGTACAGTACACATGTGCAGTACATGATGTCAGGAATTCTGCCTGTTTAAGTGTGTGCTTGCATCTGTTTACTTCTTGTGTAGGTGCATCTAAATACGGATTGTGCTCACAATGCAGTCGAAACAGTTGAAGGAGGAGTTGAGGTAGGCCTGTCTGCCCAGACCATACATCTTTATAAACATCTCTGTTAGAAAGATTCCCAGGAAAATGAACTCGGCATAGTCTAGACAGAGAGAAATATAAAAAAAAATCCATGAATGAATGTTGAGGTGAAGTTCAAAGATGAGAAGAATGAAGAAATCCCTCAATCCTATAACCTGCTTGAAGCTCATGCATCCATCTACCTGTTTCTCCATCCATGTGACCAACCCTTTCTCCAGATATTGGCAGTACATATAAACATTCGTTTTAAATATGTATTTAAAATGGCATTTTGATAACTGTGTATAATTTGTCTGTGTTGACAACATGGCACAAGAAAAAATGGGAAGGAGGAAGTTCTTTTACAATGACACTTTCAGAGATGCTAGGAGGTGC
This sequence comes from Thalassophryne amazonica, assembly GCF_902500255.1. Lineage (NCBI taxonomy): Eukaryota > Metazoa > Chordata > Actinopteri > Batrachoidiformes > Batrachoididae > Thalassophryne > Thalassophryne amazonica. Next base: position 25,210,757 of record NC_047118.1, on the reverse strand, counting down.
AGCAAACAGGAAGAAGTATTTAATCCCCGAGGCCACTGTACATATCATCCAGAGTAGTTATCGTGCATGGTTGGGTGACAGTTCAAGGCTGTATGGTCAGGTCAAGGATCATGCAATAGTGCTACATGTTGCTGCATCCAAGAAACTATGGAACCAACTTGTGTCCGACATGACAATCACCCAGGCAGGCACTCACTTTCACATCATGAAAGTTTTCATCTATATGCTGTACTTAGGGTAAATGTGGGTGTCTCCTTGGCCTTCTCCATCCTTTCGGGTCTTTGGCACTGAGGTATCTGCATACTGGATCATGCCCAGAGAAATGTGCCACAGGAAGCATCAGGATCCTAAACACTTAGACCTTCTTTCTCTTGTAAAGGTATTCGCATCACCCAGAATTCTACGTCCTGTGACCTCAAGAGTCCATCTTTTTCCAGGTCTTTCTTAGTCTCAGAAACGGAGAACCCAGAGGTATGAATGTCACTGCTGACATAAGTGAATGTCTCTACAAGTTCAATACTTGTATTACATAAAGATACATTTCTGATGGCCAAGTTCAGAGAGTCATTGAAAGTGTTGATCTTAGTCTTGATCCTGTAAAACTGCAATCTCAGAAACTCTATTACTCATTCTTCTTCTCAAGTGCTGCAATCAGGGCATTTGGTTATTCTGCAAATCTGTATATAGGGACTTGAGAAAGGAGGCTGTGACAGCACTAAGGGTAGATGATGAAGCATTTGTTAGAGTAATCTGTGAGCAGATGAACCACCAACTGTGGATTAGTTACCCTCTGTCTGTTTATAGAGGAATGAAAGGACTGCATTTACACAAACCAACATCACTTCCTATCACACTGATGGCGGCTGATTGGATGGTCCTCATAAGAACCAGTTACTTTGACTAGTTACATCAGGGTGACCCTCCTTATAGGATATTGAACATCTCCAGTGCCAGAGATCTGGAGGCTAATCCACCAGACAGCTGCAAACCCCTGAATCTCAGTGAGATTGTAAAGGTAGTGAAAAAGATGAAGATGGGTAAAGCTACAGGGATCTAAGTCATCAGGGATAAACTTCTTCAGGTGATGGATATTTTTTGTTACCCTGGCATTGAAAGCAATCCCTTGCTTCTATTTGGGAGACAGGTATTATCCCATCTGACAGAAAGAAAGGACTTCTTGTCCCCTTGAAAGAAAGGATTATCTCCTGGATTCTGGATTGCAACGGTAAGGACATAACACTTTGCATTGTCCCATATCAGCCCAGTCTCAGGTGTTTTTTTTTTTTTTTTGTGCTCCCGTCACGAAATGAGTCAAATATTCATGGTGGGTTTTTTTAAACTCACTATTACTAACCCTACTCCTACCTCCAACCCTAACCTTAACCTTAACCTAACCCTACTCCTACCCCCAACCCTAACCTTAACCATAACCTAACCCAACTCCTTCCCCCAACCCTAACCATAACCACCCCGACTCCCCCCCCCCCCCCGCTTCACTTTTAATTTCATGCAGCCATCACAGAATGAATGGGAATTAATTTGTGCTGCTGTGATGAAAATGAGGCGCTTTCATCACAATATCACAAACCAATAGATTAATGTATATTTCGTGCTCCTGAATCATGACATGCTGTGAGAAAGGGTTGCCCATATCATTGCTCTGTGAGTACTCATTGAATGCATCCATGAACATGGACAGGTCTTCATTCATTCATTCTTTCACAGGCCAACAAAGTGCTTGATTTGGACAATATGATCAGGGTGCTTTGTGGGACATCCTCAGAATGTATGGGATCGACAGTAATTTGCTGGAAATTATAGTCAACCTATACATAGATGCTATGAGTGCTGTGCTGAGTGGAGGCAGAGCCCTCTGTCTTCTCCACAGTGAATTCTGGCATTCAACAGGGATGTGTCCTGGTTCCAACTCTGTTCAGTGCTTGCATGAACTGAGTTCTGGGCAAGGGTCATGGAGTCTAGCAAATTTAATGCCTTTTTCAGTGAGGAACGATTCATTGAAACTGACTTTGCAGACAATGCTGTAATCTTTGCAGAAATTATGGATGCCCCGATTGCAGTGGTTGAGGAGCTGAGTGGGGAGTGGGAATGACTGGGTTTGTGATGAACCTATAGTTTTACCAATTGTAGCACTTTTTTAAGTTGGTTCAACTCTAATCTTTTTTCAGTGTAGATCTACAATAAGATCCAGGCTTTTCAATAAGTTACTGGGCTGAGTCACCATTAAGTGTTTCTGTATTTCGAAAAAGCGGTGAGATGTTCACTTATCTGGGCAGTGGCTTTCATGTGTCTGGAAGCTCAACCTATGGACTTGACTATTGTACTATTTTTTTTTTTTTTTCTAGCTTCCTACATGGTAGGAGTAGAAGTCTACAGGTCATCCACAACACAGCTCCTGGAGTTTTGATGAGGATGAGAAGATTTGATCTTATGACTCAAGTGCTAGCTTCTTTGGACTGGCTTCCTGTCCATGGAAGGGTAGACTTAAAGGTTTTGCTGTTAACAAATAAGACACAGATGAGCTGTGCCCCTGTTTATTTTTTTTTATCTCTTAATTGAAAAGTACTTTGCATCTCTTTATATATATATATATATATATATATATATATATATATATATATATATATATATATATATATATATATAAATTTAATTTGTGTACAAAATATAAACAGCAAATATAATTCCACATTCATTTTTTGTTTCCATTTTTGAAACAAAGATAGAAATTGTGAGAGGAAGCAACATTGTCATCTTTATATCAAGTGGTTGGATATGTTGTGGATTTATTCATATTGCTCAGGAATTAGTTCACCCACACTGTTCCACTAATCTGTGATGAGTGTGTTTGTGTTGAGTTGATCAGTGCATGCTAGCATTAAATACATATAAATCCTGCTCCCTCCTACTCACATAGAAAATCTGAAAGCGGTTCCGGCTGGTTGTAATGCACTACAGCCACACACAGCGTGTTTAGGCCAACCAAACACAACACAGTCCAGTAGAACGCCTGAGACTTAACGATGTGTCGGATGAAAAAGCGTAGTCGTCGCTCTCGCCGTTTAAAAGTTGATCCTTCGAGCTTGGACCTCTTCAAGCTGGCACGTGCAAATGGTGACCCTGTAAAATTAATCATGTTACAATGTTAGCTTCACTGGCATGATTGAGTACATTATTATGTATATCACTGGAATGTCTTATTTCCTGAGCAGTTAGTATAAGACGTTTGTAAATGGTTTAAAACATGAGTGGTAGAGTTCAAACCATTCATTGAACATTCATTGTTCAATGAATTCATTTGTTCATTGTTTTGCTACCATTCATTGAACATTCATTGTTCAATGAATGGTAGCAAAACAATGAATGTCAGCGAGGTCTTCAACTCCCACCTCTGGGAGAACTTGTCCCAGATCCCGGGGTAGGTTGGAAACATGGAGTCTGAGTGGACCATGTTCTCCACCACCATTGTTGATGCCGCTTGTAGCTGTGGTCACAAGGTCTCTGGTGCCTGTTGTGCCGGCAATCCCCGAACCCGGTGGTGGACGCCGGAAGTAAGGGATGCCGTTAAGCTGAAGAAGGAGTCCTACTTGTCTTTGTTGGTAGGTGGGACCCCAGAGGCAGCTGACAGGTACCGGCAGGCCAAGCGTGCTGCAGCCCGTGTGGTTACAGAGGCAAAAACTCAGGTCTGGGAGGAGTTTGGGGAGGCCATGGAGGAGGACTATCGGTTGGCCTCGAAGAAATTCTGGCAAACCGTCTGATGCCTCAGGAGGCGGAAGCAGCTCTCCACCAGCACTGTCTACGGTGTGGGTGGGGAGCTGTGGACCCTGACTGGGGATGTTGTCGGGCGGTGGAATGAATACTTCGAGGATCTCCTCAATCCCATTGTCACGTCTTCCAAAGAGGAAGCAGAGACTGGGGACTCACAGGCAGACTCATCCATTACCCAGGCCAAAGTCACCGAGGTGGTCAGAAAGCTCCTCGGTGGCAAGGCTCCTGGGGTGAATGAAATCTGTCTTGAGTACCTTAAGTCTCTGGATGTTGTGGGACTGTCTTGATTGACATGCCTCTGCAACATCGCGTGGTGGTCGGGGACAGTGCCTCTGGATTGGCAGTCCGGGGTGGTGGTCCCTCTGTTTAAGAAGGGGGACCGGAAGGTGTGTTCCAACTACAGGGGGATCACACTCCTCAGCCTCCCCGGTAAGGTCTATTCTAGAGTACTGGAGAGGAGAATTCGACCGATAGTCAAACCTCGGATTCAGGAGGAGCAGTGTGGTTTTCGTCCTGTTTGCGGCACACTGGACCAGCTCTACACACTCCATCGGGTGCTCGAGGGTTCACGGGAGTTCGCCCAACCAGTCCACATGTGCTTTGTGGATCTGGAGAAGGCGTTCGACCGTGTCCCTCGGGGCAGCCTGTGGGGGGTGATCACTCTGTGATCAGATGAGAGATGCCTCACCTGTGGTGGGGGGTACGCGAACCACACGTACACGTGTTGGGGGTAGCGGGGGAGTGAGCACAAAACACACGCACACGTGTTGTCGAGGGAGCCGACACTGGCACCATGTGCACTCGGCAACTTCACAGTCGTGGGGGCACTTACACAAATTTCACTGCCAGCTCAACAGTGATTGTCTGCTTACTGTTGTCGTGTTAACAGTATAAATGGCCACACATTTTCTAAGTGCCAAACGAGCGGTGTGTGTCACCTGGAATTTGGCCGACACCTGCCGTGAGAGGGACTGAATGGGCTCGCACAGTGCACACACTGTCTCTCAACCAGTGGTGTGTGCAAATAGTTGTAGCAACAGGTGCACAAGGCTGCTACAATTTTATACATTTTGCACACGATTCCTGCTTCATGCGCACTTTATGTGCAAATCAACCAAATTTGCACTATGTGTCAAGGGGCCCTAAGGTCACTGACAACTTGTTGGACTTATTCAACCCGACCTGGGTCCTCATCCTTTGGAAACAGACACATCTATCTTCTCCTTGCCAATGGGTATCTACCTGAAGCAAAATCCAGAACTAATTTTTGCTCAGAAGTTCCTCTTCTATGTGTATATTTGTATTTCTCTAATATTGATTTTCTCTATACCTAACAAACTGTATGTCTGTTCATGGACCTCATTTTCTTGTGAAGACTTTCAGGGACACAGGGTATCCTATCTTGTGGAAAATGTATTAGGAGTGCTTGGACTACTCCCTTTGTGCACCCCTCACCCTGCCACATTTATATCAGATCTAAACAAAATCAGCTTTTTTAGGTTCTTAGGCCACCCCAAAACACAATGAACTGGCCTCAAGCCAGATATTTATGATGGCATGTAAAACTGTCACCAAAATATAATATTCTATTGTTATCAATTCTATTGTTTGTTGCTGTGGTACAGTTAAGGTGAATTTTAATAGGAAAACAGTCACTTGTTGGCCTTCTTGGACACCATTTTTAATTTAAAACACATGAATGAAATTATTTTGGCAACATTTACTTATTGTGCCTTAAAACGTATTTCTCTTGGAATATTTTTGAAAACAGTCACTTGTCACTTTAATTTTAACAAATAAATGCATAAATAAATAAATAAATAAATATGGTGGCCATATGCCATCTTGAATATCAAGCTTGAGGTCCATTTTTAATTTTAGGAACATCCTGATTATATTTTTGAGCTATCTAAGAAAACTAAATAATAACTGGTTTTTGTTTAGTTCTAGGGTGGCAGGTACAAAGGGAGATCTACCTCCCCTACTAATGTAAAGCCCACGGAGATATTCTGCAGTTTAAGGCTTTACAAATAAAACTGAATTGAACTGAATTTAATGAAAAGCAAAAGCAAAACTGCACACAGTGGATCAAGTCATTCTGTTCGGAAATTTAGAAGAACATTAAGGATTACAGGAATTAGATCTGTGGTAATCATATCTGTCACATAAGAACCTCAACCACATAACAATGCTCCACTGAATAGATCAGAACTATTAACAAACTAATAAAACATTTTCTGAGTTGTAAACATCAACACGTAATTCATTATCTGTGCAAACAGATTTTGCTCTCCTTGCACTCAACAGCAAACAGTATGAATGAATATAAATGGAAATCTATGTTTTATGAGAAAAGGAGAGAATTGCTTCACAAGAGACATATGGAGATGAGGGATCTAACAAGCACAGGCAGAAAGAAGAAGGTGTTGAAAAAAAGAATGAAAGCAACATGCAGATTGAAGGACAAAAGCATCAGGTAGTTCTACAATGTAACATTAAAAAAATCTGTATGTACTGTACCGACTGAAAGATCTCCTTCCCCATCCTCCGTGTTTAGAAGCTCAGCTTTGCTCTTGTGGTTCTTTGCGGCTCTTCTACGGGAACCTGTAATGGACAGAAATATATGTTTGCAAAGAGAAAGAAACATTTTTGTCTTTGAGCACTAATGGCTGAAATATGTGGTACGTACATACTTTTTTTATGGGTGTGATCCCACCAACAACCTTAAAAATACAATATAAATCTACTGGCCTATAATGAAGTCAAACTTTTGGACAAATTTTAAGCAGATGCATCACACAGGATCAAACATACAGTCCCCAAAATCTATAGATCCATTGGTAGAAATTGGGGTTATTCTTAACAATATCTTTTTAGGGTTTTTGCAGAATTGCACTGAAAATTACCTACACAATTGCCAACCTCAAAGTAAAGCTGCATGTCAAATTTCCTGGCGATCCATCGCACAGGAGGAAATGGGCATCACAAAAGTTATGTCCACTAAGGACAAAATCTGACCCTAGAGGATGACACTGAATATGAAATATGTACTAAGAAACACTGAGTTAAGGCTTGATGCTAAATCTGAAGGTGCTTCATCAAAAAGGACTAAAATAGGGCTCTACATATGTGCAGCGGAGAATAATGTAACCCAAATAACTTTTACATTTCTGTTAGGATTGTGAGTAAAATGAAGTGTGTACTGGTCCAGCAAATAGCAGATGACTGTGCCAAATCTGAGTCAGACCCATCAGGGGATGGCCAAGATTAGCTCTGGAAACCTCACTCTAACAAATATACAAATGTAGACACAACAGTTTGTAGCTGGAACATCGGATTATGTAATAATATCCACAGTGCTATTACAACACAGTGCAAATAAATCTGTAAATTGATACCGTCATAATCTCCATTATTTTCATCATCTGCCAAGATGACCTCTTCTAAAAACACACACACAAAGACAGAAATGTAAGTACAGTACAGGTAAAGTTATCGTAGAATTATGTTAATTGTCTAGTAGTAATTAAAATATCCAAATAAAGTGTTTGAGATGCACCTGCTATTGTTCAACAACCCTCCCTTACTGTGTTTTGGCTTCCTTGTATGATGAGGCTTATTTTGTCAAGAAGATCAAGGGGTCAGTTCCATTATAATAGCCCCTTCATCCCTTTCTTACAACTTCCACATCTCCGCTGCATAATCATCAAAGATGGTCTTTAATCTTTGTCAATCGCAGAGATGGGACAAAGTCACCATCAAGTCACTCTCAAGTCATGAATCAGTAAGTCCCAGTCAAGTCTCAAGTCCTAATGACCACCAATTGTTTGCAAGCTGACTTGAGACTTGACTTGGGACTTGCAGATTGTTGACTTGAGAATGACTTGACAGTGACTTCACAAATTTCAAAATATGAAACAGCGGCTGGATTATAAATTTGTTGCGTGTGTTGTGTGTTATCATCATCATGATTAATATGTAAGTAAGGTGGTGTCCCATTGCCGATTTTTGGCCAGTGTTCCCATCCTGATTTCAAAATGTAACAAATTGGGCCAGATTTTTTTAAGACAGTTGGCAAAATTAGTATTACCTACTATGTTATATCCGCTTACATATGAGTTATAATCAAAGACAAATGATGTGGAAAGACTGAGCTGAGTGCAGCAGTGGCACAACAGAAATGCTAAATATATGCACATGTATGAACTGCGGTAGGTGAGCAGCTCATCTTCCACATGCACAAAGCATAACCAGAGTAAAAACGTACTGATTCTCTCAGTCAAAATGTAATTCAGAGTAATGGCAAGATAATGTGTACATTTTGGAAAGGTTTTTACAGAAGTGTTGGAGAGTTAAGGTTCTGTGTTATTTTATGCAAAGAAAAATGAGCCCCACCTCTCCAAACACTAATGTGCACAGATTTTACAGCCAGATCTGATTAGTACAGAATCAAACAGTGACACTTTTGTCAGATCTTGTCATCCTTATGTGTGGGTGGAAGAAACAGTCTGTTGTCTCTGCAGTGATACACTTAGAATTGTGATCGCAAATGCTTGTAAATCTTTTGTGAATGTCACAAGAACTAATTGCACCACAGACACATCATGGAATTGACCATTTCTTCAAAGCTATTTGTAATATATAACAAAGAAGTACTAGACAAAGACATTTTTAAAATCATGAAGCTAATAACTCAGAGAAAAGAGAATACGAGGTCTGTGAGAAAAGTATCCGACCTTTTTATTTTATGCAAAAAATATATGGATTTGATTCATATGTTTTTACGTCAGCCAAGCTTGAACCTTCGTGCGCATGCGTGAGTTTTTTCACGCCTGTCGGTTGCATCATTCGTCTGTGGGCAGGCTTTGAGTGAGTACTGGTCCACCCCTCTCGTCGTTTTTTCATTGCGAGGAAATGGCGGAATGATTTGGGCTTTGTTCCATCAGAATTTTTTCAGAAACTGTTAGAGACAGGCAGCTGGAAACCATTCGGAAAATTCACATGGCTTTCGGTGAAAATTTTATGGGCTTCACAGAGATTAAGGAGTGTTACTACCGCTTTACGGACGGCCCACAATGGCGCACGGCGCGCTCCAAGCCGCGATTGACAGGCAGAAACCACCAGATCATTTCTAAACGGATGGCTGCGTCGATCCGGGACCGTTGTGTGCAATTTCTCTGGTTATCACAAGAGCTGGACATCAGCCATTTCCCGTCAGATTTCACTTTTAACAAGAGATTTTGTCATGGAAAGCCGCGTGGAGGCTTCGCACGTCATGACAGATTCGCTGATGGAGCGAGACAAAGAACACCTCCGTTTTGGAGTGTCAGAGGACAAGTTTGGACATGCCCAGCTCTCCACAATTTCTCTTATACTCACTCGACTGGTAAGCCACTGAAAGCCGAGATAGGCATGTCCCAACTTGTCCTCTGACAAGTTCTATCTGTTATATTGTAATTTTCTCTCCTTGTTACTTGGTATTTTCCAATGTGGTGTTTATTTCTTGAGATATAATTATGCTGTTTTCTCTGTATTTATTTTGAATAATTTAACTTCATGGTTTTGATTTCCATGTTCATGTGTCCCCATACTTCCAGATTTAGTCATCTGATCTGGGGTCCATGGATGCACCGGTGCGTCCAGTTGTGTTTTTCATCATATTTCTGTTAATGAATCATAGATGGACAATCACACAGACTTTGTTGAACCACTTTCTGATACTACAGAGTGTCAGATCTTCTTCCAGTTTCTCCTATTCATGATCTTTGATTGACAGCCAATCCTCGAGGCTAGAGAAGATCATATGGGTCTGTCTGCTCTCTCAGAAATATGCCATAAAATCTAAAAGAATGGTCCTGTTGACCTGAAACACTTTTTTTTTTACTATTATTTTATTAATTTTTTTTTTCATTGTTAAAAAAAAAAAATGTGAAGGGATTTTTTTTCAGGGCTGACAAGCATTTTTTTTTCCATAGAGCAAATGCATATTTTGCGACAGAGTTCCCAGTTTGCATCACTGAGGGGTATTTATGGACATTTATGGATCTACTAAAGACACAAGATATCTGTCTGGAATGGTTTTATTTTACAGCTATGCTTTTCAGGGTACCAGGTCTCTCAAATGCACAGTTCCCAGTGGCTGGAGCCAGGGGCAGATCCAGGATTTTTTAAAGGGAGAAGCATGGATTTGTACAACCCCTATTCCAATGAAGTTGAGACATTGTGTAAAATGTAAATAAAAACTTAATACAATGATTTGCAAATCCTCTTCAACCGATATTCAATTAAATACACCACAAAGACAAGATATTTAATGTTCAAACTGATAAACTTTATTTGCAAATATTAATTAAAATTTTAAATATTTGCAAATACCCCCCCCCAGATCTGGGCCTGGCCGGAGCTGCTGCAGCCCACAGCACATTTATTTTTTATTATTTATTTATACATTTATTTACACAATATTACATATTTTCCATATATTACACTACTTTTGTGACCTAAAAACATTTCTAACAACCCCAGAGAACTTATTGTTTGGCATTCATTATAACTACTGTTAGAATGTTTCATAGCCACCAGATTGTGTTATGTTCAGCCCTGTTTTCTAGTGTTCCAGTTACTGTGATTTATTGTTTGTTTGCTTGATTTTTTGTTTTTTATTCAACATTCCAGACCTTTTGCTGCCATTCTGGATTCCTATTTTTCACCTGCCATCTTTGACTTTGCTGGTATGAGATTTTCTGGTTACTGAACTCTGTTCAGATAGACTGTAACTGTTTGGATGGCCTGACCTGAGCTTGTTTTTCCTGTCTGCCATTTAGCTGACTGGTATTTTTGATTATTTATTGTGTTTACAATTAATCTAATTTTCCCTCGTTTCATTGTGTTTCTCTGCATTGTGGTCTTTGTCTAGATCACTATAAAACCATTACAGGAGAAAACCTACGGTGCAAATGTCACATGGATATGTACAGCACATAAATATTTTTCCACACTATTTGTATTTTTCTCACATGGGGAAAATGCTGCTTGGTAAGGCAGTGAAATTTGAACAGAATCAACATGTTTATTTCTGAGTTCTCGTTTATGCTATACCAGCTTTGCAGATCCACTCAAGGTAGCCATTGAGTTCCCGTTCAATTTGCTGTTGTCTTCTGAGCTTCAGGAACTCACTCCTGTTCTCCACACGCTCTCTCTCTTTGGCAAACTCCCTGCACACAAACACACAGACACAGTCGGTGGAATTCTAAAAAAAACACCCATGTCATAAGCACTCAATTTAGAGTAAATACATATAACTACACAACATTTCAAATTAAATTTGCACTCTGTTACATCCTTACTTGCTTGTAGGATAAATAATAAAGGGTGAGGTCACAGTGATCTCAAAAGCACTTTCTTCATATCAACACACACACACACACACACACACACACACACACACACACACACACACACACACACACACACACACACACTCAGGCAGACAAAGACACTTACCCTGACAATACACCCAGCACCAGGTTGAGCATGAAGAAGGAGCCAATGATGATGAGAGGGATGAAGTACATCCAGTTCCATGCACTCCCTGAGGCATCATTGCTCTGGAGACATCAGAAAAAGTGATCATTTCACTCGTTACTTTGAACTTGGTTTAACAGTATCGAAGAGAAACAGAAATTTAACTGGCAATGATTTATTTAAATGAGGTCTGGGAAATGTTTAGAATAAGATTCACCTAACTTAGAGGTCTGACGGTTTTTAGTGTGCCTTTTGGAAAAAAAGTGTGTGCGTGTGTGTGTGTGTGTGTATATATATATATATATATATATATATATATATATATATATATATGGGTTTTGAGGTATTTATTTTAACTTTTACAGTTAAACATTATTGTAATTTCATGTTAAACACCCACAATGTCTGATATTTCAATATCTGTCTTAGACGTGTTCTCCACTGCTTATGGACACCAAAACCAAAGAAGGTCTGACAGGACTTTGCTTCAAGTCGTCTCAATAAGTAAATATGCAACGACTTAGCAACTCTGTGGACAATAAATAATTTAGAACAGATGCATTGCTCTCTCCCTCTCTGCCGTCACTGCATCCTCATGCCTAGAGTTTCTTTACCTTTTTCCCCATTTTCTTATTTGCCTCATCCTTCTCTCGTTCTTTCAAATATCCATTCATCTTTTTCTATTTCATGCCTTCATGCATTGCCTAGTACCTCCATTTCACCATCTTTTATGCAATGTTTACACCCTTTTACAGTCACTTTCTACACCTAGTCCTTTTTTTGTTTTTTCCACCTCTAAAATCTTTCTGCAGCTTTCCACATTGAGCTATTTTTTCCAGCGGGCTTCTTGTGCATCCTCTAGCTGCTTCCTCCTTCCTCCAACCTTCCATCTTTCTGCCTGTAATCCGGTATTGCTGCTGTGGACCCAATGTACCGCAGACCCTTTTTCTACCATTAAACTTTTATCATTCTCCTCCCCAGCAGCTGTGAGAATAACTTGGGCTGAATGGTCCCTTTTAAATATAGAGCAGCAACGGGAAGGAGGGACACCAGGGGACACACACAGATTTAGAGACAGAGAGGACGGGAGGTACTGTATAAAAGAGGGAAAAAAGATGAAGAAAAATAATGAAAAAGAAGATAAAAGCGCAAGTGGATAAATCAAATGACTGAGAGGAAAAAAGAAAGGAAAAAGGGATGATGGCTGTAACACTCAAGGACTCTCATCCACCTCTGGTCTCCATAGCAACCATTGCCACTGACAGCAGGGAACTATAAGGTCTTGGGTATGAGTGATGAGACTGTATGAGGCCTACTAAAACTGTTGAGAGGTGCAACAATTTTATGCAGTGGTTTCTGCACTGGGGGAGCAGGGATGCTTACAATGAGTGATTTTTAATTTGAATTATTATTCTGTTTATGAGGAGGCAGCAGTGTCTCAGCTGATGAAACAGCCATCTGTCAAGTGCAGTAAGTTAACACCCAGGTTTCAAACGTACAGACACCTTCAGAACCCACAAAATTTCCTTTTGATCATGATAAATCTCAGGGCCCCTTCACACATAACACAAAAGATGCAGAAACCTGAAGAAAATCCGCAAACCAAAAACGAAATGGGGAACTGCCAAACATTCCACCTGCTGTCTGGAGGGACGCACAGTCGGACAGGCATGCACAACACTGCGGCGATGGTGTTATGCTTGCTCATGGGTGAAGTGACATTCAGATCACCAGCCGAGTGTTCACATGATCAGACGGTCTTTTTCACATGGAGCGGCCTGCCGGTGTGCACACTGAGCAGCTGCTCCAGCCCATGGCAAAAGCGATATATGTTTTTATGTATTTCCACGTGAGGACAGCAAGCACACACACTCGCGTCACAGTGTAGAGTTGCAAGGTCATGTCCTTCAAAACACGTTACGTGTACTCCAGCTGGGATTTGTGGACCCGGAGATCTCAACAGTTGCTGATGTTTGGGGCCATGCCCACCTGTTCACTCTCTGTTTCTGTGTTCTGTGATTATTTATTTTACTTAATTGTTATGTAATTGTGTATGTAGTTATTGTAGTAATTATTTATATAGCTGTCCTGGCTGTGGTCCCTGTGTATGTAATGTTACACATCATGTGCAGTGAGCTGTCATGTCCAGCTGTCAGTGTGTGGCGATCAGACGTGGCTGGCTGCTCATCATGTGACCATGTCTGTACATACTTATCAGCATTTAATGCAAGTGTGCACCCCCCCACACGCCAAAGGTGTTGTGCGGGGACCGCGACACACACACGCGATACATGCACGCCACATGTGTTGGGGGAGAGCCAACATTCTCGCACGCCACATGTGTGTTGTTAGGCTATACCACACTCATGGGGCACTTAGGCACTGTCGCCTGTTGTCTATTCTCATGCCAGGAGAGTGAATAGCCACGCCTTTTCCAGTTGTCTGTGTCTGTGTGGCACCTGGAATTTGGCCAACACAGGTGTCAAATGGCCACTCACAGGGCATTCGCTGTCTTTCAGCCGCTTGTGTGTGCGAATGGTTGTGGCAACAGGTGTATGAGGCGTTTGAGGCGGCTCCAATTTTTTATGAATAGTTTGAAATTCCTCCTTCATGCGCCAGTTGGCTTCAGCTCACAATTTTATGCACTCAGGTGGACACACTGCAAATTGCATATGCATGAAGGCAAGCATGTTAAATAAACAATGCATGCTATTTTGTGCATTAGAAAGATGCAGTCCTCAGTGTGTACCTCTAACAGATAAGCATGCATGTTTTTTAGCGAGTACTATGATGTTTGCTCACATTTTACACACACAAACCTTTAATAAATTAAGCTCTTATCATCCCACCTGGTTCTAAAAAGACAATGCTATTTAGTAGCACTTGCTGGTTGTTTGTGGGAGCCCAGTGTGGTGTATGAATAAAATCTGATCTGTTTTCCATACAATGGCACAAATATGTACAAAAATACCAAACAAATATATTATTCAGAAAAGGCACAATACAGCAATCAAACTGAACAATTCTACACAGGCCAGTGTGTTTCTATTGACAAGCACCACCCCCTCATTTGGAGGTTTTATAATCTTCATTTGGCCTGTCATCACCAAATGTTGCATTAAATCTTAAAATCCCATTAACCATTACTCCACTGATATCTAAGAATTTAATTTTATGGCTGCATTCACAGTCTTCTCTAAACATGCACAATTAGTGTAGTGGCAGTCAGTGTTGCCACAATTACTTTGAAAAGGTACTTTATTAGTTACTTCATTAGCAGCTACGGACAACTTGTTGGCAGCTGCTGAATGTAACTAATAAAGCAACTTTTCAAAGTAACTGTGGCAACACTGGTGGCAATACATCACTTCGTATATGAAAGCTGGTCCAAGTGCTGCTTAGTGATACGTACATAGTAGAGCAGTTCAGTCCAGCCCTCCATGGTGATACACTGGAAGACAGTGAGAATAGCAAACAGGATGTTGTCAAACTGGGTGATACCATAATTTGGTCCCTGCCAGTACTGTCGACACGTGGTTCCCTCTGGACACTGGCGTGATGGAGGTTCTGTCCCACATGGAAACTCTTCCCGGATCTCACCTGCTCATGGGTGGGACAGAGGACAACATGCAGTTGGTTTTAGAGAAATCCTTTCTTCATAAACAAAGGTGTAGGTTTATATTAAATTACAACCCCCAATTCCAATGAAGTCGGGACATTGTGTAAAATGTAAATAAAAACAGAATACAATGATTTGCAAATCCTCTTCAACCTATATTGAACTGAATACACCACAAAGAAAAGATGTTTAATGTTCAAACTGGTAAACGTGATTGTTTTTGTGCAAATATTTGCTCATTTTAAAATGGATGCCTGCAACACATTTCACAAAAGCTGGGACAGTAGTATGTTTACCACTGTGTTACATCACCTTTCCTTCTAACAACACTCAATAAGTGTTTGGGAACTGAGGACACTCATGATTGGGTATAAAACGAGCATCCCCAAAAGTCTCAGCCGTTCACAAGCAAAGATGGGGCGAGGATCACCACTTTGTGAACAACTGCATGAAAAAAATAGTCCAACAGTTTAACAACAATGTTTCTCAATGTTCAATTGCAAGGAATTTAGGAATTCCATCAACTACAGTCCATAATATAATCAGAAAATTCAGAGAATCTGGAGAACTTTCTACATGTAAGCGGCAAGGCCGAAAACCAACATTGAATGCCTGTGACCTTCGATCCCTCAGGTGGCACTGCATTAAAAACCGACATCATTGTGTAAAGGATCTTACCGCTTGGGCTCAGGAACTCTTCAGAAAACCATTGTCAGTTAACACAGTTCGTCGCTACATCTACAAGTGCAAGTTAAAACTGTACCATGCAAAGTGAAAGCCATATATCAACAACATCCAGAAACACAGCCGCCTTCTCTGGACCCGAGCTCATTTGAAATGGACAGACACAAAGTGGAAAAGTGTGCTGTGGTCTGATGAGTCAACATTTCAAATTATTTTTGGAAATCATGGATGTCATGTCCTCCAGAAAAAAGAGGAAAAAGATCATTCAGATTGTTACCAGCGCTAAGTTCAAAAGCCAGCATCTGTGATGGTGTGGGATGTGTTAATGCCCATGGCATGGGCAAAATACATATCTGTGATGGCACCATCAATGCTGAAAGGTACATCCAGGTTTTGGAGCAACACATGCTGTCATCCAAGCAACATCTTTTTCAGGGACGTCCCTGCTTATTTCAGAAAGACAATGCCAATGTTGTGTGTTGGGGGTGTGGCTGGATATTTTGGTGTTCTTTTCTTTTCTTTGCTCTTCAGGTGGCATGGAAACTGATTCGTCTGTGGAGAAGGTGCTGGCTGAAGAGTCCTCACCCTCATCAACATCATGTGTAGCACCTGTTACTGGTGCTCACATGCAACCTTAAAGACTTTCAGCTGAAGCAGAAATTGGATGGCGTTCTGCATTTAAGTCATGTGTGATTCAAGCAGAACTGCCGGGAACTCGACCTTGTGATGTTCGTTTGTGAGATGCTGAGGACCGCGCCTGGGTTTGACACATTGAGCCCGTGAAGCAGGGAAGGGTGAGGACACATGCTGTCAGCACACATTAAAGGTGATTAAGTGTTTGACTAATTGTTGATAGTAACTTGGTGTTTTGTTACACAGTATACTTGAAATGAGATGAGAATTGTGCAGCTTGCTTCTCACTGCTGTGGCGTGCGGATAAGTGATCCTCCACCTGTTGTGAGAAGCTACTCATTTGCATAAAGTTAAAAAAAGATATAGACCTGAATGTGTTGCTGATAGCGTGTGTCTTTTGAAAGATATTGTTGTAACTGCTGACTGACCTCACCTCTTCTTTGCTTCACAGAGAGTCAGTTTGTCATGTCCACCTGGGGAGTGTTTGGCGGTGGTAGTGGGTCCAGGAGCGCCGGGCTTAGATCTTTACGGGCGCTGGAGAGCGTGCCAACAGTCACTCCACCACCAGACGCTGTTTAGTTTGTACACATTGTTATGCACCAAAGAGGGTAAAAAATAAATTGTTTTGTTTTGGAACCGCTTTCTGGTTATTTTTAGCGTTGGGTTCTGTCAGACGCAGGTCCGCTCCTCAACCCGCGTCAACACATAACAGCCAAGCCACATTCTGCACATGTTGCAACAGCATGGCTTTGTAGTAAAAGAGTGCGGTCCAGACCTGTCGCTCATTGAAAATGTGTGGTGCATTATGAAGCACAAATACAACAACTGAGACCCCAGACTGTTGAGCAACTGAAGCCGTACATCAAGCAACAATGGGAAAGAATTCTACCTACAAAGCTTCAACAATTAGTGTCCTCAGTTCCAAAATGCTTATTGAGTGTTGTTAGAAGGAAAGGTGATGTAACACAGTGGAAAACATACCACTGTCCCAGCTTTTTTGAAATGTGTTGCAGGCATCCATTTCAAAATGAGCAAATATTTGCACAAAAACGATAAAGTTTGAACAATAATATCTTGTCTTTGTGGTGTATTCAATTGAATATAGGTTGAAGAGGATTTGCAAATCGTATTCAGTTTTTATTTACATTTTACACAACGTCCCAACTTCATTGGAATCTGGGTTGTATGTAATTACGTTGAACTAGGTTTGTTTTCCATTTCTACCACTGCTGCTCTTTAACATTTGCCTCGAGCTCTAGTTTAGGTGGTCACCTGTGTGATTGTCAAAGCAGGTTGTGTGGAATTTGCCCATGTAGAACTCCAGACCAATGATGGCGAACATGAGGATGGCAAAGAAAAGCAGGAGGCCAATTTGCAGCAGTGGAATCATGGCCTTCATTATAGATTTGAGCACCACCTGCAAACCTGGAGGACACGGCATATAACCAACACAGTGTTAACATTTTATAAATGAACATCACTCATGATGGTTTATGTTTGCATCAGACATGTTAAGTGAGGATTGAAACTGTTATTGACTTGTCAGTATTTGAATTATCCACTCCCTTCATCATCAATAACTCAATAAATCAGTAGTTATGATTTTTCCTTCTAATGCACCAAATCCAAAGGTTGCTGTCCAGTCATAAAGAAAATTATGGTTGCAAAGTGAAACCTTAATCACCTGATGTTTGTGCATATTAATTCAAGCATCAATATGTGGTTGCCAATTTAGATTAAGAAAAAGTAATTGAGCTGACACATGGTTAAAATGGTTTAATTCTTCTCCAGAAACAAGATCTAAAAACTGCAAAAACATTAAAATTATATTAATTCAATATGTGCTAACTTAATAACTGAATTACATCTGATTATGAGGATCGAATAACATTCAGATTTTTGGTCTTGTGCAGCATTTAGCATTTGATCTGTAATGCTATATTTGATGATTAAAAAAAATACAAATTAACCAACATCCATCCATCCATCCATTTTCTTCCGCTTTATCCGGAGTCGGGTTGCGGGGGCAGCAGCTCAGGCAAAGCCGCCCAGACCTCCCGATCCACACACACCTCCCCCAGCTCCTCCGGGAGAACCTCAAGGCGTTCCCAAGCCAGCCGAGAGATGTAGTCCCTCCAGCATGTCCTGGGTCTTCCCCGGGGCCTCCTCCCAATGGGACATGCCCGGAACACCTCTCCAGCAAGGCATCCAGGGGGCATCCCGAAAAGATGCCCAAGCCACCTCAACTGACTCCTTTCGACGTGGAGGCACAGCGGCTCGACTCCGAGCTCCTCCCAAGTGACTGAGCTCCTCACCCTATCTCTAAGGGAGCGCCCAGCCACCCTGCGGAGGAAACTCATCTCAGTCGCTTGTACTCGCGATCTCGTTCTTTCGGTCATGAGCCAAATCTCATGACTAAAAGGGGATTGCTAGGGATTTATCATGATCAGAACTGTCAGTTTACTATGATGATTTGGCACACCGGTTTGGCACATGATTGGATAGTTAGTTATTTAAACAATAGTTTATCAGTGTGTAAATACTGGTGGGACACATTCTAAGCTCATGAAAATCACTTGTGGGGTGCCCCAGGGTTCAGTTCTGGGGCTGTTGTTGTTTCTTCTGCATATTAATGACATATGTTTGGTTTCCAAGTCGATCAGTTGTATTTTGTTTGCAGATGATACAATGGCGTGATGGAGAAGGAGCTAAAGAAATTTAAACAATGGTTTGATTCAAACAATTTATCGCTCCACTTTGGTAAAATAAAGTGTATCATATATGGAAACAAGTCCAGGAATTCCTGCAGAAATTTATGATTAAATGATATTGAAATTGAAACTGTAACTGATACAAAATTTCTT
The DNA here is from genome assembly GCF_902500255.1 of Thalassophryne amazonica. Taxonomy (NCBI): domain Eukaryota; kingdom Metazoa; phylum Chordata; class Actinopteri; order Batrachoidiformes; family Batrachoididae; genus Thalassophryne; species Thalassophryne amazonica. The sequence continues at coordinate 25,191,647 of NC_047118.1, read as the reverse complement.
GGTGTTGTTATTGATGATAAACTGTGCTGGAAAACACATTAATTTTGTTAAATCTAAAAGGCCATTGCAATTTTGCATAATTCATTGCTTCTTCCATATATTACCTACTGCATTAAGGCATGGGGAAATATATATAAAACTAATACTAATCCAATATTTTTATTGCGAGCCGTGAATCCATTGTTTGCTTGTTTACATATTCTAAAATTCTGGGACTCGGTTGACTACATTACAATACAAATTATGTATAAAGTTAAAAATAAACTACTGCCGCAACATGTCCAGGATGTGTTTAAACTGAGGAACTCCAGTTATAACTTATAAGAGGAATTTTGGTTTTTGAGAAATTGAAGATCCAAACTACTGCAAAGAGTCACTATGTCTCTGTTAAAGGGGTTAACACCTGGAACAACTGTCCTGACAACATTAAAGTATTTGGTACTTTGGTGGGCTTTAGGAGGCATTACAAGAATGATAAAATTTCTTGTTATAGCTGAAGACTTGGGTTTTTGTTTTTGTTATTGCTTCTGGGATTGTGTGTTGTGTGACAGTGTTTGTCTGGTTGTATTCTGAAAATTGTGTTTATGGTTGCATGCTTATATAAATGTGTATATATATTCCTTATTTTTAGTATAAGGGGTGGGCATTCATAAGCTTTGCTTCTGCCATCACCCTTTCGGCCACACGGGATCTTTGTAAAGTTGTTTTGAGTTTTTTGTTGTCGAACTGTGTGCCGAATAAATTCATTCATTCATTCATGATCCCATTCCACTTCATGGGTCCATGATCTTCACCACTTAATTATTTAGACAAATGGTCAATATGAACACTGGACTTTATAAGTATGTGGATGCAAGCAAGATGTTCAACTGCTTAACCTCAGGGTACTGTACTGGCTTCTGCTTTGGCACTTTGTTTCTCGTTCCATTTCCTTACCAGGAAAACCTTTGCTTGACTTCAAAATAGCAATGCACCAGGTTCAATTAAATTTCTTTACATGCATAATGTCAAATCACAACTTAATTTGTCTCAAGGCACAACACATGAGCAAGGTCTAGAATTTACCCACCACATAAGGTAGCACTTTAGATTTGTTTCTAATACCTGAACTCCACCTACTTCCCAGATGTTGTAAATGTCTACAGGAACAGCCGCGTAATTGGCTTTCTCAGCTGTTGTGCCTCCATTGTGGAGAAAGAACACTGAGCTCATGCAGCTACGTGTGCAATGGCATAATAATTCTGCAATACCTTTCGGCCACAACACAGATTTCCTCATTCCTGCTTGAAGAACTGTATCTTCAGTGGACCTCATCCATCAAGAAGAAAGCCATTGTGTCTGTACCTCCTTGTTGATCCATCTGTCACAGTTCTTCTCTCATTTTGCTAGTCTGGCACGGCGAATACTGTTGTTTTTTCATGCTTGAGTTAATGATCAATCAGTATTGAGTCCTGCCCCAAAATTTTAGAAGTCGCTCAGAAGTACCTACCCTAGAGCCGGGACTTATCTGTCATCAAGACAGTCAAGGTGTCAACCCTCTAAAGGTTCACACAGGTTCATGTGGTGGAAACAGAGCTATCAGCAACAATGGTAAGGAAAAGGAAAAACTCTAACTGCATTTTTTAAAAGAAGTCCAGAAACAGGTTCCAGTGAATCCAGCTCTTAAACAAAATGACAGGTGACCATCTGAATGGTTTAATTCATGATATTTTCACAAAAACACCCATTATTAATCACGAGAATCCTTGAGACTTCCTTATTTGATGACCAAATTATGCACTGTGTAAACAACAAAGTGGAGGTGGACATGCCCCAATTGCATTTGAGCTATGAAGGGTCTAGTGGTTAAAGCATTGGACTTGAGACCAGAGGATCCTCAGTTCAAATCCCAGCCTGACTGGAAAATCACTAAGGGCACTTGGGCAAGGTCCTTAATCCCCTAGTTGTTCCCGGTGTGTTTGTATGGCAGCACCTTCACATCGGGGTGAATGTGAGGCATTATTTGTAAAAATGGAAAAGCGCTATATAAATGCAGTCCATTTACCATTTTCCATTTAAACCTAGGCCATGGATCACAGATTGTCAAAAAAGGTGTCAGGGTCTTCAGAAATCAAATTCCATGCGTTTACACCCTGGAGACTTTTTTTTTTTTTTTTGTAGAAGCGGTCAGTTGTTGGGACATACATGACAGCTTGAAATGAAACTAATTTGGTTTGCAGGGGAAGCTGAGTGACTTTTATGATGAGTAAGCCCTGCTTTGCCTGTTCAGCCCTGAAGTGGAGACCAAGCTATTAATAACACTGCAGCGCTGCTGGAACAGTACTGCCACTCAGAGTGCATAGAAGAACCACTTTAGGTGCATTATGCAGAACAACACCAAAGTTACATAAAGTCTTAACACAAAACGTTTTTCAGTCTGTGGGATCTCAAAACCTTGTGCAGTTCGGCATTGAAGGAAACCGTCATTTTGTCAAACCCTATAAAGGATGACTATCAAAACAATATAAATAAAGGCTTATAGATTTAACTTAACGATATCAAGAGAAGTATGTTGACTTACTGGGAATACCAGACACCAGTTTAAGGGGCCTCAGTACTCGCACAGCCCTTAGCGTCCTCAAGTCAAAGTCTGAACCCACAGTGGACAAGATCCTAAAGAGGATGAGACAAATGCACACAGAAAGTGGGCACAGATAATCAATAGTCACAGCTTGTTAATGTCATTCTTTCTCTCTCTCTCTCTCTCTCTCTCTCTCTCTCTCTCTCTCTCTCTCTCTCTCTCTCTCTCTCAAAAACACACGCTCATATAATTTAACACAAACTCAAGCCAAGTCATTACAAGCAATCTGGTGAGAATTGTATGTAAATCCTGCAAGAGCTGAGCTGATCAATACAGGTGACAAGTGAAGTGAGACGGAGAAGTGTATCAGGAAATGGGGAAAGTGGGGGGTGGAAAGAGAGAGAGAGAGAGAGCTAAGACCAGCAGATGGTGAGAAGCAGAGATGCTGACTGGCTTATTTCTTTTCTATTTTTATTCTCTGGATGATCGACTCAACCTGCAGCGTAAACCGTTTGCATGTTGTGCTTGAGACCCTGCATCATGTCTGCGTGCATGCACTTATGCAAAGGGGTAAGGACAGCAATGTCTCTACGTTTTTCTGACGCACGCTGTGATTCACTCTGCTTCCACCTCTCCCTCTTTTTCGCTCTTTCTCTGACAGATTTCCAATTTCCTCTGTTCCACTATGAGGCCCAGTGACACAGCAAGCCTTAATCATCGGTTTGAAGTCAGCCTGCTTTGCTTGGAAGCCTGAAAAATGATAAAGCAAGGAAAAGCAATACTGATCCATGGTTCTGTGGGTAGTCACTGGGTTTGAACGTAGTATTATTTTACCTGGAAATGGCCCATGGTGGAAGATAGGGCTGTGGTGATATATCAAATACCTCAAAGACTGAAAGCGCAATTATTTTACAAAGGACACAAATCAACAATTTAAGTGCACTTCAGGGACACAATGACATGCCATTATGTTATAATTCTTAAAGCTATAGTGTGTAGAATGTAGGGGCATTATCAGAAATGCAATATAGCATTCTTAACCATTTGTTCATCTGTATATTCAAAGCCAAGTGGCCTCAGTGTACGTGTATGTGTGCGTGCATGCGTGTGTGTGTATGGCTTCACGGACAAACTGGGGAGAACTGACATTTACTGTTTGGTGCTTATGTATTTTTAGTGAAGGATGAACATCATGAAAATGGAACGTGGATAGGACTAATATTTTGGAGAAATTAGGGGATATTAGCTAACAGTACTAAACAATGGATGCTGATTTCTTAATAACATTTACATTTCTACTCCGATGGACTACCCAGTATGGGGATAAGTTTCATTACAGTAGAAGTCTTTCAGAAAGCACTGTAACTAGGTTTAAGGATATGATTCCTTCTTTATGTTCTCCAATGCCATATACCAACACAGGGCGGAGTAGCTACCTAAACTCTGTGAGTGAGATAGATTATCTCATCAATAGTTTTATATCCTCATTGAGGACAACTTTGGATGCTGTAGCTCCTCTGAAAAAGAGAGCCTTAAATCAGAAGTGCCTGACTCCGTGGTATAACCTCACAAACTCGCAGCTTAAAGCAGATAACCCGTAAGTTGGAGAGGAAATGGCGTCTCCACTAATTTAGAAGATCTTCACTTAGCCTGGAAAAAGAGTCTGTTGCTCTATAAAAAAGCCCTCCGTAAAGCTAGGACATCTTATTACTCATCACTAATTGAAGAAAATTAAGAACAACCCCAGGTTTTCTTTTCAGCACTGTAGCCAGGCTGACAAAGAGTCAGAGATCTATTGAGCTGAGTATTCCTTTAACTTTAACTAGTAATTGACTTCATGACTTTCTTTGCTAATAAAATTTAACTATTAGAGAAAAATTACTCATAACCATCCCAAAAGACATATTGTTCTCTTTGGCTGCTTTCAGTGATGCCGGTATTTGGTTAGACTCTTTCTCTCCGATTGTTCTGTCTGAGTTATTTTTATTAGTTACATCCTCCAAACCATCAACATGTCTATTAGACCCCATTCCTACCAGGCTGCTCAAGGAAGCCCTACCATTAATTAATGCTTCGATCTTAAATATGATCAATCTGTCTTTATTAGTTGGCTATGTACCACAGGCTTTTAAGGTGGCAGTAATTAAACCATTACTTAAAAGCCATCACTTGACCCAGCTATCTTAGCTAATTATAGGCCAATCTCCAACCTTCCTTTTCTCCTCAAAAATTCTTGAAAGGGTAGTTGTAAAACAGCTAACTGATCATCTGCAGAGGAATGGTCTATTTGAAGAGTTTCAGTCAGGGTTTAGAATTCATCATAGTACAGAAACAGCATAGTGAAGGTTACAAATGATCTTCTATGGCCTCAGACAGTGGACTCATCTCTGTGCTTGTTCTGTTAGACCTCAGTGCTGCTTTTGATACTGTTGACCATAACATTTTATTACAGAGATTAGAGCATGCCATAGGTATTAAAGGCACTGCGCTGCAGTGGTTTGAATCATATTGATCTAATAGATTACAATTTGTTCATGTAAATGGGGAATCTTCTTCACAGACTAAGGTTAATTATGGAGTTCCACAAGGGTCTGTGCTAGGACCAATTTTATTCACTTTATACATGCTTCCCTTAGGCAGTATTATTAGACAGCATTGCTTAAATTTTCATTGTTACGCAGATGATACTCAGCTTTATCTATCCATGAAGCCAGAGGACACACACCAATTAGCTAAACTGCAGGATTGTCTTACAGACATAAAGACATGGATGACCTCTAATTTCCTGCTTTTAAACCTCAGATAAAACTGAAGTTATTGTACTTGGCCCCACAATCTTAGAAACATGGTGGTGTGAGAAATCTTGGAGTCATTTTTGATCAGGATATGTCATTCAATGCGCATATTAAACAAATATGTACGACTGCTTTTTTGCATTTGCTTAATATCTCTAAAATTAGAAAGGTCTTGTCTCAGAGTGATGCTGAAAAACCTAATTCATGCATTTATTTCCTCTAGGCTGGACTATTGTAATTCATTATTATCAGGTTGTCCTCAAAGTCCCTGAAAAGCCTTCAGTTAATTCAAAATGCTGCAGCTAGAGTACTGACAGGGACTAGAAGGAGATGAGCATATCTCACCCATATTGGCCTCTCTTCATTGGCTTCCTGTTAATTCTAGAATAGAATTTAAAATTCTTCTTCTTACTTATAAGGTTTGAATAATCAGGTCCCATCTTATCTTAGGGACCTCATAGTACCATATCACCCCCAATAGAGCGCTTCGCTCTCAGACTGCAGGCTTACTTGTAGTTCCTAGGGTTTGTAAGAGTAGAATGGGAGGCAGAGCCTTCAGCTTTCAGGCTCCTCTCCTCTGGAACCAGCTCCCAATTCAGATCAGGGAGACAGACACCCTCTCTACTTTTAAGATTAGGCTTAAAACTTTCCTTTTTGCTAAAGCTTATAGTTAGGGCTGGATCAGGTGACCCTGAACCATCCCTTAGTTATGCTGCTATAGACTTAGACTGCTGGGGGGTTCCCATGATGCACTGAGTGTTTCTTTCTCTTTTTGCTCTGTATGCACCACTCTGCATTTAATCATTAGTGATTGATCTCTGCTCCCCTCCACAGCATGTCTTTTTCCTGGTTCTCTCCCTCAGCCCCAACCAGTCCCAGCAGAAGACAGCCCCTCCCTGAGCCTGGTTCTGCTGGAGGTTTCTTCCTGTTAAAAGGGAGTTTTTCCTTCCCACTGTCACCAAGTGCTTGCTCACAGGGGGTCGTTTTGACGGTTTTTCTGTAATTATTGTATGGCTTTGCCTTGCAATATGAAGCGCCTTGGGGCTGTTTGTTGTGATTTGGCGCTATATAAATGAAATTGATTTGATTTGATTTGATAATTACATTCTGGACTCACACTCCATTCCAAAAGGGGGCGGTAAATCATCTATATATTAAAAGCCAAGTGGCCTCTGTGTACATGTATATGTGTGTGCATGCACCTTTGATCACGGGGAAACTGGGGAGAACTGACATTTGCCATTTGGTATGCTTATGTATTTTGGGTCAAGGATGAATGCTGCCAAAACGGAACATTGATAGGACTAATATATTGGGAGAAATTGTGGATATTGCATAACAACAGTGAACAAGAAATTAATAATTACATTCTGAACTCACAAGTCATTATCAAAACCACCCTTGAAAAATGTCAGCTACCTATTTTATAAACACTACATAATCTAGACGCTGTGGATTGCCACGGGCAATGTGGTAGTTACTGTATAATTACTTGCATAAAACACATCAGTGTGTTTTGATAACCATCATGGAGGCCACCATGTTGCACCATCATGTTGATACAGTATTCTAAAAGGAACATACTTACTCCAACTTTTGCATTTTGCAGTGTAGGTGGACCCTCATTGTTTGGTAAAATGGGGGATCATATATGTATGTTGCTTATCACAAGAGAAAGCAAAAGAGCGTGAATCCTCATCACCAAAGAAGTGAAAGCATGACAGAAGACAATATCATGTCTGGCAAATGCATGATGTAATCTGCAACCAGACCACTTGATGACACTAAATCTGGCATGCTGTAGCTTTAAAGCATGCAAATACTAATTTGTGAAACCTACAATATAAAAAGGGATGCTCTTTCTCATTTGCATAACCAAACAATGACTGAACTGATTTTGTCTATGGCTGATGCAGAGACACTGATTTGTGGCTTTTGAAGACCTGCTGTATCTCACTGCTGGAATTTGAATGACATCCAACCCATGAAATGATTACATGTAAACCGAATGTTACGGTCATCAGATCACGGATGTGCACACCTACAGCTATTATTACCAGTCATAGCCACCAGTCTGCGGTGCATCGCAATACACCCATGATCAAGGGACCCTGGCTTACATACATCAGTCCATATATTGGATAAAATACAAAATCCAGAGGAGAGGTAAGGCAAGTCCTGACATTAAAGCATTAAGGGCCTTTCACACTGAATCCGTCAGGCCAATGCGTCAACGGATCGGGATCCGTCGAATCTGTCGGATGACGTCAGACGATTCGCTTTGGAAGCGGCAAAAAAAAAGTGGGGGGCGGAGATTGCCACGTCACACTCTGGCTGTTTCCACAATCTGAAAAAGTTCAGCGATCGCCATCTTGAATTTGGGTCGCCTGAACCACAAAAAAGCTTTAAAAAACAGCAGTAGAACGATTCTCCCATCACTCTGCTGGGAGAAGCTTTTTTTTTCAGCTACTTTTTGGAGTGACGCCGACTGAGGAGGAGGATGGATGAGGAGGACCGACGATCGAACCGTGACAGCGGACCAAACCGCACGGAGAAGCCGGCCTTCAGGCATCATCACTGGGCAGACCGAGGCAGGCAGCCGGGGTGATGGAGCAGACCCACTCAGTCCGAATCTTCCACTTTTTGGATATATGTGAAGTCCCAGTTTGCCCAACGGAGTTTAGTTCTGCAGCTTTATCGAGGTGAGAATAATGTAAAAATAAAACGTGACGTTTACTTAACTGCTTTGAAGGTTTAATGATCGGCTAACGTTAGCGTAGCCTTTTAGCACAGTTGATCTGAGGGAACACTTTAAGTTTCTAAATGGTTCAGTCTTTTTTATTTTTACCAATAAAGCTACAGCTTTTTTCAGACACCACAAAAGCTCAACTTTAAATAACTTATTTTTCGGTGGGCGTTTTTCCATCGTTTTTTTCCCCATTTTTTTTCCCCCTTTTTTATATGTAAACTGTTTAGTGTTTCTTTATATTAAAGAAATATTTTATTTGTTCCAATCAGGAACATTTGCTGTGCAGACAACCAAACTTCCATTGATGAGCTGAACACCACGAAGTCCAGTCGAAAGAAAACATATCTGCTTTTCAGCAACACCACCAGAGTTCAAACCTGCAGAAGAGACCTTCATCTGGTCCAGAGAATCCTGCAGAACATCACCTGCTTCTAAATAAAAGGTTCTTTGAACAGCAACTATTTTATTATTTTTAAAAAGCTGTTTCATTTTATATTTTAACAATAAATGAACGGATCATTAAAAATGTCCACAAAATCAAAGTCAAAAGACATTTGCACAGGTAGAAGCTCTCCACTTATTGTGCTCAAATTCATATTTTAGAAATGACTCTGTCCTAATAGCAACATTAAAGGCAATTACATATTTTGGCGAAATTACAAGTTGAAATGACTATATATATATATATATATATATATATATATATATATACACTCAACAAAAATATAAATGCAACACTTTTGGTTTTGCTCCCATTTTGTATGAGATGAACTCAAAGATATAAAACTTTTTCCCACATACACAATATCACCATTTCCCTCAAATATTGTTCACAAACCAGTCTAAATCTGTGATAGTGAGCACTTCTCCTTTGCTGAGATAATCCATCCCACCTCACAGGTGTGCCATATCAAGATGCTGATTAGACACCATGATTAGTGCACAGGTGTGCCTTAGACTCTGAAAGGTGCAGTTTTGTTTTATTGGGGGGGGGGGATACCAGTCAGTATCTGGTGTGACCACCATTTGCCTCATGCAGTGCAACACATCTCCTTCGCATAGAGTTGATCAGGTTGTCAATTGTGGCCTGTGGAATGTTGGTCCACTCCTCTTCAATGGCTGTGCGAAGTTGCTGGATATTGACAGGAACTGGTACACGCTGTCGTATACGCCGGTCCAGAGCATCCCAAACATGCTCAATGGGTGACATGTCCGGTGAGTATGCCGGCCATGCACGAACTGGGACATTTTTCACTGGGACATTGTGTACAGATCCTTGCAACATGGGGCCGTGCATTATCCTGCTGCAACATGAGGTGATGTTCTTGGATGTATGGCACAACAATGGGCCTCAGGATCTCGTCACGGTATCTCTGTGCATTCAGAATGCCATCAATAAATGCACCTGTGTTCTTCGTCCATAACAGACGCCTGCCCATACCATAACCCCACCGCCACCATGGGCCACTCGATCCACAACATTGACATCAGAAAACCACTCACCCACATGACGCCACACACGCTGTCTGCCATCTGCCCTGGACAGTGTGAACCGGGATTCATCCGTGAAGAGAACACCTCTCCAACGTGCCAAATGCCAGCGAATGTGAGCATTTGCCCACTCAAGTCGGTTACGACAACGAACTGGAGTCAGGTCGAGACCCCGATGAGGATGACGAGCATGCAGATGAGCGTCCCTGAAACAGTTTCTGACAGTTTGTGCAGAAATTCTTTGGTTATGCAAACCGATTGTTTCAGCAGCTGTCCGAGTGGCTGGTTTCAGACGATCTTGGAGATGAACATGCTGGATGTGGAGGTCCTGGGCTGGTGTGGTTACACGTGGTCTGCGGTTGTGAGGCTTGTTGGATGTGCTGGCAAATTCTCTGAAACGCCTTTGGAGACGGCTTATGGTAGAGAAATGAACATTCAATACACGAGCAACAGCTCTGGTTGACATTCCTGCTGTCAGCATGCCAATTGCACGCTCCCTCAAATCTTGCGACATCTGTGGCATTGTGCTATGTGATAAAACTGCACCTTTCAGAGTGGCCTTTTATTGTGGGCAGTCTAAGGCACTCCTGTGCACTAATCATGGTGTCTAATCAGTATCTTGATATGGCACACCTGTGAGGTGGGATGAATTATCTCAGCAAGGGAGAAGTGCTCACTATCACAGATTTAGACTGGTTTGTGAACAATATTTGAGGGAAATGGTGATATTGTGTATGTGGAAAAAGTTTTAGATCTTTGACTTCATCTCATACAAAATCGGAGCAAAACCAAAAGTGTTGCGTTTATATTTTTGTTGAGTGTATATATATATATATATATATATATATATATATATATATATATATATATATATAATCATCATGAGGTTTGTCACAGAAATCCTACTTTACAATCACACTGCAGTCATTGTTATATTATTTCCTGTTGCATTTATAATACACATTAGTATTTATTTACAGTGTCTGTTTTTCTGTTTAAAATGAGATATAAACAATCTACCAGAATAAAAAAAAATGTACAAATGTCTATGTTATTTTGTCTAAAAATAAATGTCTGAGGTTCCTTATGTTAAACAAGAAATGAAATAATCTGAAATAACAGGTGGTTTTAATTTACAGACGAAAGGTTTCTAAAGAACCATTTATTGATTTATTTAGCTATTTTAATTACAAGTGTTCTAAACTGTTTTTTAACAGTAATCAGAAATAATGAGGTAACAACAAAAACATTTCGAAGGATTTTTCTTCAGAAAACTAATCCATAAATGAGCAGTCCTGTGACACGTTTCTGTTTTGCACGGATCAGTGGTTTCCACCGATCCATTTTGTAGAGATCAGTGGTTTCTGCCATAGGTAGGACTCCCCTTCCAAGATGGCGGCCAATGCGGTTTCTGCCACCCGTCTTCCGTGTTTTGGCCCGACGCGTCGTTCCTATTGGACAACGCAAAGGTACGTCACTGCTCAGCAGGTCAGAAGTTGGACTGGCTTGAACTTTGACTCTGTCAGCTTGCTGACAAGCGACAATGCGCGCTCCCATTAGATGCGTCGGTTTAGCTCGGCTTTTGACGTGACGCATCTGACGCATCTAAAACGCAACGTGTCTCATTGAAAATAATGCTTTTTAGACCGATTTCTGACGCATCTGACGGATTCAGTGTGAAAGGCCCATTACACAGCAGCTGCATGCTCCCCACTAACCCATCTCAAGTGAGACCTCTCTCTCTCTCTCTCTGTCTCTCTCTCTCTCTCTCTCTCTCTCACTTACTGTCCAGGAAATCAACTGTTTAGCAGACAGCGGGACATGCCACTGTCCAGAAGGGCTCATGCACAATCAGCAAGGCGATCAGATGATATGAGCTCATGCACGTGCAGTGGGACAATCAGATGATATGAGCTCACACACGCGCAGTGGACAATCAGATGATATGAGCTCACGCACGCGCAGTGGGCGATCAGATGATACAGCCTCATACGTTTCCTCTCTCCATGTTATTAGGATCATGCGTGTGTCCTGCCAGTCAGTTAATGCCTCACATGCCGTACTGTCTGGACTTTGCGATCAAGTATAATAGGCAATGACATGCAGCGGGGTGTCCCACTGTCTGGCTGGATGGCGTGCATTGCGCCGCTAGACAGCACATCATATGTATCATGATTCTGACACAGAAAACTGGAATTATTAAAATAATCATGTGTAACCACATGCATCATGGGGCACATAATGAAACCTGTCAGTCAGTACACATCCCGTGTCAGACAACTGGCACCTGAATGTTTGCTCATCCTAAAAACAATTTGGAGTCTCTGGTCAAACCTATATCAGAATCAATGTTACACAAGATTTCTTTTATAATAAAGCAAGTTATAATTAATGTTGTGAATCTCAATGCAGAATAATTCTGTTCTTTAGACTTGGCGAGGGTGTGTGCTGTCTGAGTGCCATTCTAGTTCACTGAATGTGTTTGACAAGGTTACATTAGAAGAAGACCTTTCAGAGATTATAAACCGTTAAGACATTGTTCAGTCTTCTGCTTCAGAACAATACACTTGATAAGACCCATGGAGAAGTACGAAAATGCAGGGCCCCCGGAATAAGTTCACACTGCTCATGGATGATTGAGCAGGAAATCACTTAGCAGAACTTGCACAGATCAAAGTGAAAGGGCAAAAAGAGGGTGGAGGAAGCACAGATAAATGCAGCCCAGTCTGACGTTTTTTTTTTTCTTTTCGTGCTCCCGTCACGAAATGACTCAAATTTTCGTGACGGGGTTTTTTTTTTTTTTAACTCGTTATTACTAACCCTACTCCTATTACCAACCCTAACCTTAACCATAACCTAACCCTACTCCTTCCCCAAACCCTAACCATAACCACCCTGACCCCCTGCTTCACTTTTAATTTCGTGCAGCCGTCATGGAATGTATTAGAATAAATTTGTGCTTCCATGACAAACATTTTGCACTTTTCATGGCAATATCAGGAACCAATAGATTAATATATATTTCATCCTGCTGAATCATGACTTGCCGTGAGACTGGGTTGGCAAAGCAAAAGAGACCAATAATGCAGAAGTGATACAAAGAGAAGGAAAAATATAATATGATGGTGATTTCTCACCTTAATGTGTTTCATGTTGAAATGTTTGAGATATGATGCTTAAAGCTCAATTATGTATGCTATAAATGGAAATGTGTGGGTGTGAATACGCAAACAGAGGAACAAAATTAATCCCTAAAGGACAACATTTGTGGTTTTTTCCATTTGTTATTGTTGCCTTTCTTATCAAAACCTGCTTATTTAGGGTCTGTTCCTGCTTCTGCATGTGACCAAGGCAGCGCCTCTACATCTACAGTTGGTCCCTGTAATTAGGGTTAAATGCAGAGGACGTTTCATTTCATGTATGACAATAAAGAAAGTTTAATTGGAAACTGGCGTGTTGCCCATGGGGATCCACGGACTCCAGATTGGGTAGTGTTTATAAAATAGATAGCTGACATTTTTCAAGGGTGGTAATTAATTAAGCAATGAGTTGGAATGGTGTGTGAGTCCAGAATGTTTTTAGAACCTTAGACCTCAACAGTTTTTAGAAAAGGAAATCAACCCTTTTATTTCCTGTTAATTATGTAATTTTTAATGTTACTTTACTGTCTTAATGTATTTAGAAATTGTTTAGGTTGTTGTTATCATACAGACTATTATTATCATCATTATTATTATTATTATATTACTATCATTATTATTTTTATTTTTTTTATTACTTCTATTTTATCATTTGATTTTTAAATGGACCACAATGGAAATAAGTGTTTTCACCTTCTTGTGTCATCCATGTATTTTTAACATATTTAGAATTATATGCACTTACACTCATGCTTTTAATATAAAATTGATTTACTACCTCCTGCTGGGAAAGCGTGTGAGTCCAAAATGTAATTAGCAACATTAGCTAATATTCGTATAGCTTCTTAAAAACTATTAGTCCTATCAGTGTTCCATTTTGGAGCTGTTCATTCTTGACCAAAAATCCATAATCATGCCAAACAGCAAATGTCTGCTGTGCTGTTTGTCCCTGATTGAAGTTGCACACACACAGGTACACACATCTGCAGTAAGCAGGTGGTTTTAATTTGACAAACAAAGGCAGTGGCTGAAGACAATAAAACCACTAAACATTTCACTCATGGTACCAACATGAAACTTAAGGCACTCATGGCAAGAACAACATGAGACTTATCTAAACTGACTAAAACAACTGAGCTACAAAAACACAATAAATCACTAACACTAACAACACTGTTAAACTAACATTAACAACAATAACAACATTTGAAACGTCAAAACCCCAAACACCCATGGTGCACTGCAGTACAGCATCCACTGTTTATTGGTTAGCGAAAATGGCTAATTTCTTCAAAATTATTTGGCCTATCAAGTTTCTGTTTTTGCAGCATTCATCCTTGACCTAAAATAATAAGCATGCCAAACAGCAAATGTTGCCCCCCCACTTTTTTTTGCACAATTGAAGCCATACATTCACACACAGAGGCTGCTTGGCAATTATAATATAGATAAATGAGGACTTTTTTTTCCTTTTTGGTTGGGGGTTGCCACAACAAACCTGATACAGCTCTGCATGTTGATTTGGCCAGCATTACACTAGACACCCTTCCTGATCCAACTCCACATTACATGAAGAACTGGCAAGGGTGGTCTTGAATCGGGAACCTACTGTTTTGGAAGCAAGTGCACTGATCACTACGCCACCACACTTCTCATATGGTTAAACACTTTAAGACCATGTAAATTTGATGTGATTATGATTCTCTAAAAGCAGTGATAATGATGATAATGATGACAATGATGATGACAACAACAGTCAAAGAATTCAGTTTCTAAACAGCCTCTGCCATCGCCAACAGCATCAGGCCCATGAAGCAGTTCCTCATTCACACTGTTTCTACGGTTACAGGGTCGTCTCCCATTCATGAGTGTTTCCATGGCAACAGGGACCTTGGCTCATTGATAGAATCTTTGTATCACCTTAGTAACAGGGCCAATGGAGGAGCCTGATTGATTGTTTTTCACTGCTTTCTCCTGTTTCATGTATCACCCATCACATAAATACACACACAACACATTTCTGCATGGCAAACACGCATCTTTTTAGATTGAATATGCTCAGTGGCAACAACCATAAGCAGATATGCGCATTGGAAAGTAGACCATCTTAAATGACCTATATGGAAAACAGTTTATTGTTCAATAGGCTCAGTAAGACCGCCTACACTGTACACCTGCACTGCACAAGAAGAATACAAATGATTGACGAGCATCACGATACACAATATTCCTATTATACAATCACACACCACTGTGGCCTTCTCATAGGAATCTAACACAATGCACAAACACACTCTTTGCTGCCTGCTTTCACCATCTGCTTTCCTGCTGACTCCAGTTAAAAGTGGCTGAATATCGCTGTCCACATCACTGACCAAATCACTTTGTCTGTTCTCTATGCTCTCCAGTTCATTTGTTTTCCTCTGTTGCTGCGATTTGGCAATTTTATGCCATATATTTTGCATCTATTTGTGATTTCCTAAATGAAAAGTAACTCAGGGTACAAAGAAAGTGAATATCAATGCGAACAGAAAAATATGGATTTTTTCTTTTTTTCCAATCTCTGCAGTCAAATGTAATGTTCATCCGGAAAGTATTCACAGCACTTGACTTTTTCCACATTCTGTTATGTTACAGCCTTATTCCAACATGGATGAAATTCATTTTTTCCTCAAAACACACAATACCCCATAATAATCTTTTTTAGATTTTTGCAAATCTATTAAAAATAAATAAATAAATAAATAAAATAAGAAATCACATATACATAAGTATTCACAACCTTTGCAATGAAGCTCAAAATTGAGCTCAAGTGCATCCTGTTTCCACTTATCCTTGAGATGTTTCTACAGCTTAATTGCAGTCCACCCAGGGTAAATTCAGTTGATTTGACATCATTGTATACATATAAGGTCCCACAGTTGATGGTGCATGTCAGAGTACACACCAAGCATGAAGTCAAAGCAATTGTCTAAGGACCTCTGAGACAGGATTGTCTTGAGGCACAAATCTGGGAAAAGGTATTGAAGCAATTCTGCTGCTTTGAAGGTCCCAATGAGCATAGGGGCCTCCATCATCCATCAAATGGAAGTTCATTTTCACCAGGACTCTTCCTAGAGCCTGGCCACATGTCTAAACTGAGTGATTGGAGGAGAAGGGCCTTAGTCAGGGAGGTGACCAAGATCCTGATTGTCACTCTGTCAGAGCTCCAGCTTTCCTCTGTGGAGAGAGGAGAACCTTCTAGAAGGACAACCATCTTTACCTCTGTTGCCCTCTCGGTCCAACAGGAGGACGTGAGGAGACATTTCAAAAGGCTGAATCCACATAAGGCCCCGGGCCCAGACTGTGTCTCTCCTGCCAGCCTGAGACACTGCGCTGATGAGCTGGCCCCAGTCTTCACGGGGATCTTCAACACCTCCCTGGAGTCATGCCATGTTCTAGTCTGTTTCAAGTCCTCAATCATAGTTCCAGTCCCCAAGAAACCACGTGTCACTGGACTTAATGACTACCGTCCTGTGGCTCTCACGTCTGTAGTCATGAAGACCTTCGAACGCCTGGTTTTATCCCACCTGAAGTCCATCACCGACCCCCTCCTGGACCCCCTGCAGTTTGCCTACAGAGCCAACAGGTCTGTAGATGATGCCATAAACCTGGCCCTGCACTCCATCCTGCAGCACCTGGACTCCCCAGGAACCTACACTAGGATCCTGTTTGTGGACTTCAGCTCTGCATTCAACACCATCCTTCCAGCTTTGCTCCAGGACAAGCTTTCTCTGCTCCACGTGCCCAACTCCACCTGCAGGTGGATCACAGACTTCCTGACGGACCGGAGTCAGCGTGTGAGGCTGGGAAAAAATGTCTCGAACACTCGGGCTCTCAGCACAGGATCTCCACAGGGCTGTGTCCTTTCCCCTCTGCTCTTCTCCCTCTACACTAACTGCTGCACCTCCAGCCACGACTCTGTAAAGCTCATCAAGTTTGCGGACAACACCACCCTCATCGGACTCATTTCGGATGGGGATGAGTCTGCCTACAGGAGGGAGGTGGACCGGCTGGTAACCTGGTGCAGCAGCAACAACTTGGAGCTCAACGCCCAGAAAACAGTGGAGATGATCGTGGACTTCAGGAAAAGCCACAGCCCCCCCGCCCCCCCTCGCCCTCACCGACAGCCCCATCACCACTGTGGTCTGTCACCGCTTCCTCGGCACCACCATCACCCAGGACCTCAAGTGGGAGTCAACCATCAGCTCCCTCATCAAGAAGGCCCAGCAGAGGATGTACTTCCTGCAGCAGCTGAAGAAGGCCAAGCTGCCTGTCCAGCTGATGGTGCAGTTCTAGACGGCCATCATCGAGTCCATCCTCTGCTCCTCCATCATGGTGTGGTACGCCACAGCCAGGGACAGACACAGACTGCAGTGCATTGTGGCCTCTGCTGAGAAGGTGATCAGCTGTAGCCTTCCATCTCTCCACGACCTGCACGTCTCCTGGACTCTGGGCCGAGCAGGTCGGATCACAGCTGACCCTTCTCACCCTGCACACGGTCTATTCAAACCACTCCCATCGGGCAGGAGGCTACGGTCCATCCGGACCAGAACCTCCCGCCATAAAAACAGTTTCTTCCCCTCTGCCGTTAGACTCATGAACACCTCATAACTCAGTCACCTTAAGCTTAACTCTGTCACTTTATCACGGGTCACTTTAGACAATGTACTTTGGTTTTTAATTGCACTCCTCCCACTGCACTGTTTTTTCTGTTTCTCTGTTGCACACAGCCTTTCATATTTCTTTTTTTTAATCTTATCTTTTATCTTCTTATCTTACTACTTGATAATACCCCCCAACATTAGCTTTCTGACATTTAGGGGAGCTGGTACTGTATTCATTGATGATTGTTTGCTTTTCTCTTCACCCAAACTTGGTTGGTAATGGTGCTTTTTTTGTTTTTAATCACAGGCACAACCTGCATTGGTATAAATTAATTTAATCTCATATCTTTGAACATGGCATTACCTACAAATTTAAAAATGCAGTAAATATAGAATGTAAATCATTTATTTTCAGACAATGCAGCTTTTAAAGTGCTGTGCAAAAGTTTTTATCACCCTCTAATTTTCATTACAATATAACAAAAGACCAGTTTCCAGTAATCACTCAACAATACAATCTCTAAAAAATAACAAAGCACTGGAGCATGGTGGCCAAGTGGTTAGTGCAAATCAAATCAATTTTATTTATATAGCGCCAAATCACAACAACATAGCAAGGCAAAAGCCATACAATAATTACAGAAAAACCCCAACGGTCAAAACGACCTCCTATGAGCAAGCACTTGCCGACAGTGGGAAGGAAAATCTCCTTTTTAACAGGAAGAAACCTCCAGCAGAACCAGGCTCAGGGAGGGGCAGTCTTCTGCTGGGACTGGTTGGGGCTGAGGGGAGAGAATCAGGAAAAAGACATGCTGTGGAAGACAGCAGAGATCAATCACTAATGATTAAATGCAGAGTGGTGCATACAGAGCAAAAAGAGAAAGAAACACTCAGTGCATCATGGGAACCCCCCAGCAGTCTAAGTCTATAGCAGCATAACTAAGGGATGGTTCAGGGTCACCTGATCCAGCCCTAACTATAAGCCTTAGCGAAAAGGAAAGTTTTAAGCCTAATCTTAAAAGTAGAGAGGGTATCTGTCTCCCTGATCTGAATTGGGAGCTGGTTCCACAGGAGAGGAGCCTGAAAGCTGAAGGCTCTGCCTCCCATTCTACTCTTAAAAACCCTAGGAACTACAAGTAAGCCTGCAGTCTGAGAGCGAAGCGCTCTATTGGGGTGATATGGTACTACGAGGTCCCTAAGATAAGATGGGACCTGATTATTCAAAACCTTATGAGTAAGAAGAAGAATTTTAAATTCTATTCTATAATTAACAGGAAGCCAATGAAGAGAGGCCAATATGGGTGAAATATGCTCTCTCCTTCTAGTCCCCATCAGTACTCTAGCTGCAGCATTTTGAATTAACTGAAGGCTTTTCAGGGAACTTTTAGGACAACCTGATAATAATGAATTACAACAGTCCAGCCTAGAGGAAATAAATGCATGAATTAGTTTTTCAGCATCACTCTGAGACAAGACCTTTCTAATTTTAGAGATATTGCACAAATGTAAAAAAGCAGTCCTACATATTTGCTTAATATGCACATTGAAGGACATATCCTGATCAAAAATGACTCCAAGATTTCTCACAGTATTACTAGAGGTCAGGGTAATGTCATCCAGAGTAAGGATCTGGTTAGACACCGTGTTTCTAAGATTTGTGGGGCCAAGTACAATAACTTCAGTTTTATCTGAATTTAAAAGCAGGAAATTAGAGGTCATCCATGTCTTTATGTCTGTAAGACATTCTTGCAGTTTAACTAATTGGTGTGTGTCCTCTGGCTTCATGGATAGATAAAGCTGGGTATCATCTGTGTAACAATGCAAATTTAAGCAATGCTTTCTAATAATACTACCTAAGGGAAGCATGTATAAAGTGAATAAAATTGGTCCTAGCACAGAACCTTGTGGAACTCCATAATTAACCTTAGTCTGTGAAGACGACTCCCCATTTACATGAACAAATTGTAATCTATTAGATAAATATGATTCAAACCACCGCAGTGCAGTGCCTTTAATACCTATGGCATGCTCTTATCTCTGTAATAAAATTTTATGGTCAACAGTATCAAAAGCAGCACTGAGGTCTAACAGGACAAGCACAGAGATGAGTCCACTGTCTGAGCTGTTTCTGTACTATGATGAATTCTGAAACCTGACTGAAACTCTTCAAATAGACCATACCTCTGCAGATGATCAGTTAGCTGTTTTACATCTACTCTTTCAAGAATTTTTGAGAGAAAAGGAAGGTTGGAGATTGGCCTATAATTAGCTAAGATAGCTGGGTCAAGTGATGGCTTTTTAAGTAATGGTTTAATTACTGCCACCTTAAAAGCCTGTGGTACATAGCCAACTAATAAAGATAGATTGATCCTATTTAAGATCGAAGCATTAATTAATGGTAGGGCTTCCTTGAGCAGCCTGGTAGGAATGGGGTCTAATAGACATGTTGATGGTTTGGAGGAAGTCACTAATGAAAATAACTCAGACAGAACAATCGGAGAGAAAAGAGTCTAACCAAATGCCAGCATTACTGAAAGCAGCCAAAGATAACGATAGTCTTTGGATGGTTATGAGTAATTTTTTCTCTACTAGTTAAAATCTTATTAGCAAAGAAAGTCATGAAGTCATTACTAGTTAAAGTTAAAGGAATACTCAGCTCAATAGAGCTCTGACTCTTGTCAGCCTGGCTACAGTGCTGAAAAAAACCTGGGGTTGTTCTTATTTTCTTCAATTAGTGATGAGTAGTAAGATGTCCTAGCTTACGGAGGGCTTTTATAGAGCAACAGGCTCTTTTTCCAGGCTAAGTGAAGATCTTCTAAATTAGTGAGACGCCATTTCCTCTCCAACTTACGGGTATCTGCTTTAAGCTGCGAGTTGTGCCACTTGCTTAGCAATCAGTAGGTTCCTCCTTCACAACCAACCCATACTCATTCTCCATGTAATAGGACTTGCATCAGGAAAGGCATCCTGCAGCTATACTCTGGTGACTTTCAAGCAAAAAGGAAGAAGCCAAATGTACAGTGGGGCGAAAAAGTATTTAGTCAGTCCCTGATTGTGTAAGTTCTCCTACTTAGAAAGATGAGAGGTCTGTAATTTTCAACATACACTTCAACTGTGAGAGACAAATGAGAAAAAAAATCCAGGAAATCACATTGTAGGATTTTTAAAGAATTTATTTGTATATTATGGTGGAAAATAACTATTTGCTCCAAAAACAAAAGTTCAACTCAATACTTTGTAAGATATCTTGTTGGCAATGATAGAGGTCAAATGTTTCTAAGTCTTCACCAGGTTGCACACACTGTAGCTGGTATTTTGGCCCAGTTCCTATATCCATATCTCCTCTAGAGCAGTGATGATTTGGGGCTGTTGCTGGGCAACACAGACTTTCAACTCCCTCAACCAAAGTTTCTATGGGGTTGAGGTCTGTAGACTGGCTTGGCACTCCAGGACCTTGAAATGCTTTTTACGGAGCCACTCCTTCGTTGCCCAAGTGGTGTGTTTTGGGATCATTGTCATGCTGGAAGACCCAGCCATGTTGCTCTTCAATGCTCTTCACTGATGGAAGGAGGTTTTGGCTTTAAAACCTCACGATACACAGCCACGGTTCATTCTTCCCTTAACACGGATCAGTCGTCCTATCCCCTTTGCAGAGAAAAACAGCCCCAACAGCATGATGTTCCACCCCCATGCTTCATAGTAGATATGGTGTTCTTGGAATGCAACTCAGCAATCTTCTTCCTACAAACACGACGAGCTGAAGTCTTTACCAAAATGTTCTATTTGGTTTCATCTGGCTACATGATATTCTCCCAACCTCTTATGGATCCATCCATATGCTCTCTATTAAACTTCAGATGGGCCTGGACATGTCTGTCTTAAGCAGGGGGACACGCCTGGCACTGCAGGACTTGAGACCCTCTCTGCGTAGTGTGTAGCCTCTGTTACTTTGGTCCCAGCTCTCTGCAGGTCATTCATCAGGTCCCTCCATGTAGTTCTGGGATTTTTCTTCACCGTTCTCATGATCATTTTGACCCCATGGGATGACATCTTGCGTGGAGCCCCAGATCGAGGGAGATTATCAGTGGTCTTGTATGTCTTACATTTTCTTACAATTGCTTCCACAGTTGATTTATTCACACCAACCTGCTTGGCTATTGTAGATTCATTCCCAGCCTGGTGCACATCTACAATTTTCTTCCTGGTGTCCTTCGACAGCTCTTTGGTCTTGGCCATGGTTGAGTTTGGAGTCTGACTGTTTGAGGTTGTGGATAGGTGTCTTTTATACAGATAACGAGTTCCAACAGATGCCATTAGTACAGGTTACAGGTGGAGGACAGAACAGCTTCTTAAAGAAGAAGTTACAGGTCTGTGAGAGCCAGAAATCTTGCTTATTTGTAGATGACCAAATACTTATTTTCCACCATAATTTACAAATAAATTCTTTAAAAATCCTACAATGTGATTTTCTGGATTGTTTTTTTCTCATTTTGTCTCTCATAATTGAAGTGTACCTATGTTGAAAATTACAGACCTCTCTCATCTTTCTAAGAAGGAGAACTTGCACAATCAGAGACCAACTAAATACTTTTTGGCCCCACTGTACTATCATGCTTCCATTAAAAAAAATGGCAGACTACCAAAAATGCAATGTCATCACCTAAACCCATTCATAAATTTTACTTATTTATGAATATTAGATATTCAGAATATTTTAGTTCTTTTAAAAGTTACAGTGCCTGTGGAATTTACAGAGTATGAAACTCTAATTGTCTTTTTTTTATATTTATTTATGTGCAGCATCTGAATGTTCCCACTGTTTAAGTCATTTCAGTATCTGAGAAAACTTTTTAAACTTGTAGAGTCATACTAAAGAACACAGGAAACATGGTCTTCTTAAATACGGGATGCTGTTGAGGTAAAGAGCTGCCATTTTTCTTGATTACAGTTGCTGTTATTTCATTTTAACCTAGACTGATGATCAATAATGGGCACAAAAACCTACTATTTCATTTCAAGAGACAAATCACTGATGCACCTTACAAAAAAGAAAACACGCGCGCGCACACACACACACACACACACACACACACACACACACACACACACAGGTCAAACTACAACAAAGGTGTGGTTTAAAGTGTAGGTGACACCAAAAAATGTGCACAAATAATCACTAACAACGATGAAATTTTGAGATATAAAAAATCCTGAACAATAAAAGTCAATGATAAGTGCGCAGGTGAAGGATATAAACAGCTGTTTGAAGCCTGCACTCTATTTCAGCCTTCCGTCGTGGCCACAATTGTTGCTATGTCATCACAAGACAGCACCCTGCTGATTCAACCCAGATCAACTGTAAACACAGCGAAGGTCGAGCTGTTTTCGGACACGTTTTTTTTTTTCTTTTTTTTCTAGTGTGGAGCTTTTTAAGTCCAGTCTGAACATGTGTCTGAATACGCTGTGGAGGACACAGCCTTATGTTTTGAGCCTTATTTAGATGGCAGAGAGGGAGAAGAAACCTTGGACGAAAACCTTCAGTCTGACAACAGTGACGGTATTGGCAGAGTTCAGAACACGTAATGGTGATTATAAAAAAAAAATAAATAATGCAGGCGATTTTGGCATGCCTGCGAGATGATACCTTTTTTTGGCAGCTCTTTGGTCTAATCAACTGATTAAAAACACTATCTGTGACATCAGAAAAAAGTGATCGTGTGGATTTTTATTTATGTTTTTTTTTTCTGAGAATAAGGTATATTCAAATCTGAAAAATCTCACAAGGGACTGAAAATATCAGCTATTTTTTAAATAAATGTTGTCCTTCTTGAATACAGTTAATTTATCGTACTTTAGTAGCATAACAAATTATTATTAAATATTAAAACCCATTCACACAAGGAGAAAATAATATAGTGTTACCTGTCCGTTTTCAGTGAAATCATCTCATTTTGATGAAAATGTCTAAAAATAATTTAATTAATTGTCCTGGCTGAAGAAAAATCCATGACGGTTCAAGTGTCTGCTGTACTGAGCCGCAACCTGCACGGTCAACTGCAGGTGTAATCTGTTCATTGCATCTGTGGCTGATGTTTCAAGTCTCTGCTGTACTGATCCGTGACCGGCAGGGTCAACTACAGGTGTAATCCGTTTATTGCGTACGTGGCTGATGGTTCGAGTCTCTGCTGTGAATGAATCCTCTTGTTCCACCACGAGCTGCTCTGTGCTGCAAGTTAAAACATTGCAGCTCTTCCTGTTGTAACGTCTTAGTCTGCATTCAATGAAATTCACGAGTCACAAAATAATAAAATAAAGTAAAATAAAATAATCTGAAAATAGTTTTGCCTCCGTGTTGAGTGGAGAATCTGCACAACACTGTGTGAGCGCTCGTCAATATAAGTGTTCCACCTGCCAATCAAAAGGATTCTGCTGGCGAGAATAACAGTTCTGACACCTAAAACATGGTACAGCTCCAACCCGAACCACTTGGTGGAAATGGGGCTGTCAGTAGCCTGTAAAAATCCATAAATTAATGGGACTATTAAGATAATGGTTCCAGCGCTGTGATCACTTCCTTCTTCTTTTCTGATGTCGGGACTCGCCAGGAAGTTTCCTGGTTTTTAGTGGCACGCAGTTCAAAATCCGAATATTTCTCTCTTCAGTAACTGTGCACCAGGAAAGGATAAATTTCAAACTGTTGTTTAATTTTAGTCTTAAATACTGAAAAAAAAATTACATATCGTGTCACCTACACTTTAAAAACCCTTTTAGACGTGCTAAATGCATCTGTGTTTTAAAGATTACGCCCTGCACATGCACTAATGGTGAGTGAAATGGGTATTTGAATGTGAATACACAAAGCAGGTGTTATAGGGACTATTTGGGGGGAACCGAGCCTCACAGTGGGAAATGAACTGGGCTGGGTCGAAGGTTTACGCAATACACCGATTAAGAACAAACCCACTCAAGTTTTAAATGTAGTTTAAAAAACAAACAAACAAACAAGAGCAGTGTGGGTAGGGGATGGTTTGGACCTGAACATTTGTTGGTTTAAGCTCAGAAATGTATAAGAAGAAACTCTGATATTGTCTAAAAATATAAAGTCAACTGTAAAGTGAAGCATTGTGGTTCTCACTCGCTCATTCATCTTCAACCGCTTATCCGGGACCGGGTAGCGGCCATTGTGGTTCTGTCACTCAAAAGATAAAATAAATAAATAATAAACAACCTCCCACTGTTTTCTATTTTTTTCTAGTCTTTAATCTCAGAGAATTTTTTTAATCACAAATTTATGACGTTGTGATCTTACAGAATACCCTACACTCTTGCTGCTCTTTTTGTTTTTGTTTTTTTTGTTTGTTTTTGTTTTTTGTTTTTGTTTGTTTGTTTTGTTGTTTTGTTTTTTACCTAAAATCATCCTAATATGCAATTATAGGAGAGGATGAAGAGTTTTTTTTTTTTTTTTTATAAAACAATGCATGGAACTAAATACACACATCTTCAACCCGTTATTCAAGATCAGGTTTGCTGGAGCCTAAACCTAGTCATAGGGCATGAGGCAGGGTACACCCTGGACAGGACGCCAGTCTGTCACAGGGCCACATTAGACAATCAAACACATTCACAGCCACGTGCACACCTACAGACACTTTAATGTTTCCAATTCACATAACCTGCATGTTTTTGGACGTGGGAGGAAGCCGGGGCCCCTGGAGGGAACCCAGTCAAACATGGGGAGAACATGCAAACTACACACAGAAAAGCCACAGGTGGGAATTGATCCCATGACCTTCTCAATGTGAGGCAACAGTGCTAACCACTAAGCCACCATGTTGCCCTGAAACTAAATAAATAAATCACAAACATATGGAATATGGACAGGGGTTAATATGATTGACAGCTTGGTTGCAACTTGGCAGCCAAGTTGGAATCTGCTCTAGTTAGTGCCCATCATCACTCCCCACAGATTTAGTTTCAGATTTTTGGAGGCCAAGTTGTCAGCGCACTTCTTCCCAAAAGGAGAAGGCTCCTGGTTCAAAACCCCTCTTCATGTAATGTGGAATTGCATCAGGAAGAGCATTTGGCATTAAACTTGTGCCCAAACTAACATGCAGGTCCATTTTGGATCTGTTGTGATGACCTCGTGTAAAAAAAAGAAGTAAAAAGAACTTATTACTTTGGAAGAAATGACTTTATTCTGCAGAAGTGTGCATATGTGTTTGAACATGTATGTGGTGGGGTGGGAGTGGTGGTCACAGCCTTTTTGAGATACAAGTGAGGGGGAAAGGGGCTCCAAGTAAAAAAGGTTAGAAAGGTTTAACATTTTGGCAAATACATGACAAAGGCCATATTCAAAATGTCAAAGTCTATCATCAAAGACCTCCAGAATTTTTCATTCATCTAAAAATGTAGCTTTCAAACAAGCAACAGCGTTTTTCTTTATGTAATGGCATCAGGTGATGTAATTTAAACTAGACAATATGAAAAGCAAAGGGTATCATCTGTTTTACACACACTGAAGTCCACTGTGACATTCTCTGATTGTGTGATGTATAAATAAACTTTACTATTCTAGTGGCATGCCTATTAGCAGTAAACACTGGTGGAACTGTGGTTAAAAACAAACCTCTACCCTGAAAACACTTGATTACTCCAAGAACATAAACTAGTCCAAGCCTGAAGAATCTACCAATGGACCCGCAAGATCCAATGGTAACCAAAGAAGAGTATAGAAATAGCATGAAAACTGACTGTAATGCAACACATGGTGTAAAAAATGTCATCCAGGGGTCACCAAACCTGCCCTGCAGGTTCTCTAACTGTCCCCGCTCCACCTACTGCTAAATAACCACACCAAAAAAGAACCATCTTAAAAAAGCATTACAATTGGTAAAACCTGAATGAATTAAGTTGTTTTAACTTAGGTTTGTAAGTTAGAGTTGATCTAACTTACAAACTTACAGTGGCTTGCAAAAGTATTCAGCAACTATAAAAGCCAAGATGATGGGTTGCATAAGTACTGAGCCCCTTTGGTATAATACCTGCAAATAATCAGTTTAATTGCCTTTATTCAGACAAGTCAGGAGATGGATACATGAACATTTCCAAGTCACTGAATATGTCTTGAACTTTATTTACATCAGTTATGAAGAAATACAAACAATATGGCACTCTATGGTAAATCTATGTGGAGTAGACAGTTCTCAACAAGTGACTGTGCAAGAAGGAGAAGAGTGAGGAAAGCCACCAAGAACCCAGACAACCCAGAAGAAGTTATAGGCTTCTGTGTCTGTGATTGAAGAAATTGTGCACAGTGCAAATTCTGCATTTTGTATATCCAGTTATAAAGCTGCATGATGAAGTGGTATAGATGAGGGTCTTCCTTCACTAAAACATCAACTCTAGGCTGCATCTCCCATGCACCTTCTGGCAAATTGTAGGTGAACTTTCAGGTCTTCTTTTTAAGAAGATCCTCCTCTGCTCCACATTCACTGTTTGTATTTCTTCATAACTGATGTAAATAAGTTGTTGGACTTGTGTGCTAGTCACAGTTTGTCCATCATGAACACCATGTTCGAGCACAAGGGTGTCCATAAGTGCACGTGGCACCAGTACACCCTGAGCCGGAGGTGGATGATCGACTTTGTAGTCGTATCATCTGACCTTTGGCCATGCGTCTTGGACACTTGAGTGAAGAGAGGGGCTGAGCTGTTGACCGATCACCACCTGGTGGTGAGTTGGATCCACTGGGAGGGGAGGAAGCTGGTCAGACCTGGCAGGCCCAAACGTATCGTGAGGGTCTGCTGGGAACGACTGGCGGAACCCTCTGTCAGCGAGGTCTTCAACTCCCACCTCCGGGAGAGCTTCTCCCTGATCCCAGGGAGGTTGGAGACCATGGAGTCTGAGGGGACCATGTTCTCCACCTCCATTGTCGATGTGGCGCTCATAGCTGTGGTTCACAAGGTCTCTGGTGCCTGTCGCGGCAGCAATCCCCAAAGCCGGTGATGGACGCCGGAAGTAAGGGATGCCGTCAAGCTGAAGAAGGAGTCCTACTTGTCTTTGTTGGTAGGTGGGATCCTGGAGGCAGCTGACAGGTACCAGCAGGCCATGTGTGCCACAGCCCGTGCAGTTGCAGAGGCAAAAACTCAGGTCTGGGAGGAGTTTGGGGAGGCCATGGAGGAGGTCTATCGGTCGGCCTCGAAGAAATTCTGGCACAACCGTCCGATGCCTCAGGAGGTGGAAGCAACTGTCCACGAACAATGTCTATGGTGTGGGTGGGAGCTGTTGACCCTGACTGGGGATGTGTCGGGCGGTGGAAGGAATACTTCGAGGAACTCCTCAATCCCATTGTCATGTCTTCCAAAGAGGAAGCAGAGACGGTGGAACTCAGAGGCAGACTCATCCATTACCCAGGCTGAAGTAACTGAGGGTGGTTAGAAAGCTTCTCGGTGGCAAGGCCTCTGGGGTGGATGAAATCCGGTCTGAGCACCTTAAGTCTCTGGATGTTGTGGGACTGGTCTTGGCTGACATGCCTCTGCAACATCGCGTGGCAGTTGGGGCCAGTGCCTCTGGATTGGCAGACCGGGGTGGTGGTCCCTCTGTTTAAGAAGGATGACCGGAGGGTGTGTTCCAACTACAGGGGGATCACACTCCTCAGCCTCCCCGGTAAGGTCTATTCCAGCGTACTGGAGAGGAGAATTCGACTGATAGTCGAACCTTGGGCACCCTGTGGGGGGTGCTCCAGGAGTACGGGGTCCGGGGTCCTTTGCTAAGGGCTATCCGGTCCCTGTACGACCGCAGCAGGAGCTTGGTTCGCATTGCCGGTAGTAAGTGAAACCTGTTTCCAGTGACGTTGGCCTCCGCCAGGGCTGCCCTTTGTCATCGGTTTTGTTCATTATCTTTATGGATAGAATTTCTAGGCGCAGCCAGGGTGTAGAGGGGGTCTGGTTTGGGAACCACAGTATCTCGTCTCTGCTATTTGCGGACGATGTGGTTCTGTTGGCTTCATCAAATCAGGACCTTCAACGTGCACTGGGGTGGTTTCCAGCCGAGTGTGAAGCATCCGGGATGAAAATCAACACTTCCAAATCCGAGGCCATGGTTCTCGACCGGAAAAAGGTGCTTTGCCCTCTTTCTTTCTTTCTTTAATATTTATTTCATTCATTTAAAAGAAAAAAAAAACAGAAAAGCAGAAATAAAGCATCACAAATCACCTGAATTAAAAGGAGCAGAGAGAAGAACAAGTCTTATGTTTTCTGTCCCTTTTACAATACAATCTTTCAATATCCAGCGACATTATTCGACATTATTTAACAGATTGCATTTCTTTGACTTGTCACATACCACTGACTTATTTCATAATTATGACTATTATTTAGTAGATTACATCTCTGTCAGGTACATTTTAACTTAAAAGATTTTAAACATTATTAACAGATTACATTTTTTGGCTTTCTCACAGCCCACTGACTATTTCATAGTTTCATACTTACTTAATACATCTACTTTAATACGTTTTTTAAATAACTTAAGCAACCTTAATTCTTTGACTTCTTTGTTGAGATTGTTCCATAATTTTACACCATTTACTGCAGTACTCCGTTCCTTTACTTTGGTTCTGTATCTTGGTTTTTTAAAGACTTCTATTCCTTTCAATTTATAACTACTTACTCTTTTTTCAAACATATTTTGAATGTTTGTTGGTAAAGTATTTTTATTAGCTTGGTGCATTGTTTGTAATATTTTGAGATCGACTAAATCATGAAATTAAAGTACCCTATACTTAATGAACAATGGATTAGATGGATCTCTAAAACCACTGTTGCTAATCACTTTTAAAGCTCTTTTCTGCAGAATAAATAAAGGTTGTGTATAAGCTGTATATGGTGATCCCCAGATTTCTGCACAATAAGTTAAATATGGAACAATCAATGAATTGTACAATGTTAATAAACCATAACTATTTAATGAATATTTTACTTTATGCAAAACAGCAATGGCTTTCGCTATTTTCCCTTTTATGTAATTTATGTGTGACTTCCATATAAGATCTTCATCAATCATGACTCCTAAAAATTTTGTTTCTTTTATCCTTTGTATATCCATTCCATCTATTTGTAATGACACATTATTTTTTTCACTCTGTCATTAAACAATATGAAGTTTGTCTTATTAATATTTAGTGACAATCTGTTTATATCAAACCAATATTTAACTTTTTTCAACTCTGTATTTATCACTTGTGCTACTTCCTGTATATCTGATCCAGAGTAAAACAGCGTTGTATCATCAGCAAATAAAATGCTGCCAAGCACATTAGATACATTCACAAAATCATTAATATACAAAATAAACAGTTTGGGTCCAAGTAGTTGGTCTTCCGACCTGAAGACCAAACTGTTGGTCTTCAGGTCGGTGGAGTGTCCTTGCCTCAAGTGGAGGAGTTTAAGTATTTCGGGGTCTTGTTCACGACGTGAGGGACGGATGGAGCGGAGATCGACAGACGGATCGGTGCAGCATCTGCAGTGATCGGTCGCTGTATCGGAACGTTGTGGTGAAGAGAGAGCTGAGTAGGGGGGAAAAGCTCTCAATTTCCAGATCGATCTACGTTCCGATCCTCCACCTATGGTCATGAAATTTGGCTCATAACCGAAAGAACGAGATCGCGAGCACAAGCGGCCAAGATGAGTTTTCCTCCGCAGAGTGGCTGGGCGCTCCCTTAGAGATAGGACGAGGAGCTCAGTCACTCGGGAGGAGCTTGGAGTCGAGCCGCTGCTCCTCCACGTCGAAAGGAGCCAGTTGAGGTGGCTCAGGCAACTTTTCCGGATGCCCCCTGGACGCCTCGCTGGAGAGGTGTTCCGGGTACGTCCCATCGGGAGGAGGCCCCGGGGAAGACGCAGGACACGCTGGAGGGACTACGTCCTCTCAGCTGGCTTGAGAACACCTTTGGGGTTCCCCCGGAGGAGCTGGGGGAGGTGTGTGTGGATCGGGAGGTCTGGGCGGCTTTGCTTGAGCTGCTGCCCCCCGCGACCCGATTCCGGATAAAGCGGAAGAAAATGGATGGATGGATGGATAATGTAAATAAAGTCCGAGACATATTCAGTGACTTGGAAATGTTCATGTATCCATCCCCTGACTTGCCTGAAGAAAACTGGCAATAAAACTGATTATTTACAGGTATTATACCAAATAGGCCCATTACTTATGCAACCCATCATCATGGCTTTTATGTTTTTAATTAATTTATATCAAGCTGTAGAGATTTACTTTCAGTTTGAGTTTAAGGAAGATAATTTAAAAAAAATTTATATTGAGAAGCCTGATTTACTTTTTGTATATGAAATGCAATAAACAAATTAAAATGTCTGAATACTTTTGCAAGCCACTGTAAGTTCAAACAACTTAATTCATTCTGTTGTGTGTTGGAGGGGTTTTGGCTGGACATTTGGTGTTCTTTTCTTTTCTTTGCTCTCCAGGTGGTATGCAACTGATTTATTGTCTGTGGAGAAGGTGCTGGCAGAAGAGTCCTTCACCCTCATCAATGTGATTGCAGCACCTGTGGATGATGCTCACGTGCAACCTTAAGACTTTCAGCTGAAGCAGATAATGGATGGCGTTCTGCATTTAAGCCATGTGTGATTGAGCAGAATTGCCAGGAACTCGACCTTGTGAGTGTCGTTGGTGAGACGCTGAGGACCGCGCCTGGGTTTGACACATCGTGCCTGTGAAGGAGGACGGGTGAGGGACACATGCTGTCAGCACACATCAGAGGTGATTTGATTGTCTGAATAATTGTTAACAGTAATTTGGTATTTTGTTACGCAGTATATGTGAATATTGATGAGAGTTGTGCAGCTTGCTTCTCACGGCCGTGGCGTGCGGACTGATGATCCTCCACCTGTTGTGAGAAGCTGCTCATTTACATAAAGCTTAAATTCAGACTTGAATGTGTTGCTGATAGTGTGTGCCTTTGAAGGATATTAGTTGTAGCTGCTGACTTACCTCACCTTTTCTATCCTTCACAGAGTCAGTTTGTCATGTCCACCTGGGGGGTGTTTGGCGGTGAACGTGGGTCCAGAGGCGCCGGGCTTCGATCCCTTTGGGCGCTGGAGAGCGCGCCGTCCTTCACTCCGCCAGACAGACGCGCTTTATGTTTGTACATCGAGTATTGCACAAAAGGGGGAAAATAAATTGTTTTGTTATTGGAACCGCTTTCTGGTTATTTTAGCGCTGGGTTCAGTCAGACGCAGGTCCGCTCCTCAACCCGCGTCGACACATAACACATTCAGGTTTATATAATTGTAATGCTTTTTTAAGTTGGTTCAACTATTGTCTTTTTTCAGTGTATGTCAGGTGTGCTCAGCCAATCAAAAGCCAGGAAACATTAGACTTGACTAATTTTCCCCAGTTGCAGCAGGGAGATTTGGAGGGCGTATGATTTCCAGGGGTAGGGTTGTGACCCCTGGTGTGTCCTAATGGGAAATGTAGTTTTAGGGGAGAAAATAACTAGCAATGCCCATGCTTTTGCTGTATGATGAGGACTTCAAGTCAAAATGTTTACAGTCAAAAGATGCTGATTTCAGAAAATATTCCAGTTGCAAATATGGCACAAAATATGAGGTTCACTCATATGGTTTCTGATAGCTACCCACTGGTAGCTATCAGAAACCAAAATTTCAGCCATGAACATGTAATAGTTTTAATAGGGTTACTAATTAATCAACTCACCATCTCTCTAACTAACTGACTGATTAACTACATTAAGCCTATGCTTTAGCCTATGAAATTAAGATGATATTCACTGCATACACTGCTCAAGCATCTCGATCATCTTTTCCTATTTGCACAAAATCCTTTGATTTGGGTTGTGTTGAGGAATGACCATGTTATTTGAATTTTAGAATATAACCATTGTAAAATAATACAAAAATGATGGTTTACATCTCTAATTTAACATATATCTGCACAGAAAGATAACCACACCTGTTCCTAATCCACCATCAATGCAGCATCTACACACCAACCAGCAGGTAGCATATCACAGAGGCAAAACAATGTTCCATTTTTAATTAACAACATACATCAGGGATGGGCAACTTATTCCAGAAAGGGCCAAGAGGGTGCAGGTTTTCTTTGCAGCCACTGATTCCACCAGGTGATTTCACTGATTAACTGATTCCATCTGCTCAAAGTGATATCAGTGAAATCATCTGGTGGAGTCAGTGGCTGCAAAGAAAACCTGCACCCTCTTGGCCCTTTCTTGAACACGTTGCCCACCCCGGACATACATCAAACTTCACCAATCATTCATCAGTAGTGAATCAGTTTGTCCTCGTTATCTATCTATCTAGAGAATAGAATAGAATAGTCTTTATTGTCATTGTACCGGGGGGAGGAACAACAAAATTGTCTGTCTACTGCATTTTACATGGTATGTGCATGTTAAGGCTTTGCCAAAGCTGAGGATAACTAAGACATTCCTCTGCATATCCAAACTCATTTTCTCCCTTACTTTCAACATGTCATGCCACACCAAGATAAGCTCGACTTCATGATCCCTCTTATTAAAATATAAATTCACTGTGGAACACAGAGAGCTCTGTAAAAAAGAGAGAGGTGAGAATAAGGAAGGGAACATGTTTCATGGATGCTTTGTCAGACAAGAAGGAAAAGGTATGAGTAAACCCTTCAAATCATCACACACATGTACAGAAGAAAGAAGCTCAACAAATTCCTCTTTGCCAGAACTCCCACATATTCATTTCATTTGACACATTAGCATTTACTAACACAGTATGCCTCATCAATGGAGCAACCAAAACAGGAAAACAGGGTGTTACAGCTGTCAAACTGCAATATCCAAAAGCACATATATTCACTTTCAGTGAATAGAGATAATCAGTGTCAATTTTGTATCAGTGGGAAGGGTAAAAAATAAAAAGGTTTATTTCAAAGTGGTTTGACTGATAACTCCACAACTGCTCTTTGCATGCCAATTGGTCAGGCATGCAGGGCCATATGTAAACCTTTGTTTAAATTAAGATTTATTTATTTACTTATTTATTGTTTTCCATGTCCCTGTTGCATTTTTTCAACTTTATTCAACTACTTGTCTCCACTGTTCTTGTTTATATAATGGCTCAGTGGATCCTAGTCATTTGATTGGTGGTTTGTATGCAGTGGTGAGCACAGTTCCACTAATCTGCTAACTGCTAATTATCAACGCTAACGTTTTCATTAGTGGATTAGCTTTCTATACTCAACAAAAATATAAACGCAACACTTTTGGTTTTGCTCCCATTTTGTATGAGATGAACTCAAAGATCTAAAACTTTTTCCACATACACAATATCACCATTTCCCTCAAATATTGTTCACAAACCAGTCTAAATCTGTGATAGTGAGCACTTCTCCTTTGCTGAGATAATCCATCCCACCTCACAGGTGTGCCATATCAAGATGCTGATTAGACACCATGATTAGTGCACAGGTGTGCCTTAGACTGTCCACAATAAAAGGCCACTCTGAAAGGTGCAGTTTTGTTTTATTGGGGGGGGATACCAGTCAGTATCTGGTGTGACCACCATTTGCCTCATGCAGTGCAACACATCTCCTTCACATCATCCGTGAAGAGAACACCTCTCCAACGTGCCAAACGCCAGCGAATGTGAGCATTTGCCCACTCAAGTCGGTTACGACGACGAACTGGAGTCAGGTCGAGACCCCGATGAGGACGACTAGCATGCAGATGAGCTTCCCTGAGACGGTTTCTGACAGTTTGTGCAGAAATTCTTTGGTTATGCAAACCGATTGTTTCAGCAGCTGTCCGAATGGCTGGTCTCAGATGATCTTGGAGGTGAACATGCTGGATGTGGAGGTCCTGGGCTGGTGTAGTTACACGTGGTCTGCGGTTGTGAGGCTGGTTGGATGTACTGCCAAATTCTCTGAAACGACTTTGGAGATGGCTTATGGTAGAGACATGAACATTCAATACACGAGCAACAGCTCTGGTTGACATTCCTGCTGTCAGCATGCCAATTGCACGCTCCCTCAAATCTTGCAACATCTGTGGCAT
Organism: Thalassophryne amazonica; assembly: GCF_902500255.1. Classification (NCBI taxonomy): domain Eukaryota; kingdom Metazoa; phylum Chordata; class Actinopteri; order Batrachoidiformes; family Batrachoididae; genus Thalassophryne; species Thalassophryne amazonica. Next base: position 25,157,192 of record NC_047118.1, on the reverse strand, counting down.
TGTGCTGTGTGATAAAACTGCACCTTTCAGAGTGGCCTTTTATTGTGGGCAGTCTAAGCACACCTGTGCACTAATCATGGTGTCTAATCAGCATCTTGATATGGCACACCTGTGAGGTGGGATGGATTATCTCAGCAAAGGAGAAGTGCTCACTATTACAGATTTAGACTGGTTTGTGAACAATATTTGAGAGAAATGGTGATATTGTGTATGTGGAAAAAGTTTTAGATCTTTGAGTTCATCTCATACAAAATGGGAGCAAAACCAAAAGTGTTGCGTTTATATTTTTGTTGAGTGTAGATAACTTTGAAAACCAAAATTATAAAATTATAACTATAAGTCAAAACTGTCTGCCTGTGCAAGCCTCCACTGAAATGAAAAGAGAATTTTTTTTTATCCTTCTCTCCTTTCTCTCTGATCACCAGGTCTCTCTTGCTGAGAGAAGGCCGATCTGAGACAGACGCACTGACTCGTTGTTGTGTCAGTAGCTGACAGTGTACTGAAATCAATACTGAAAGTTATTGGTTTAGCTTTTATCTGTAACTTCTGCTACATTTTTTAGGGATTTATTGGTTTAGCTTTATAAAAGTTAACTTTTTAGTTAGCGGTTTAACGGCTATCAAATCTTTGGTTAGGTGAGCCCACCACTGGTTGTATGTGACATGATATCGATTATTCATAAAATTTGCCGTTGTGTTTCATTGATCATGCAATAGTTCTTTTTTAGCATGCAATTTTGGTGCTATATGAAATGTACTATTGCACGCCCCGACCACCGCGTATGCTCACACTTCCGGGGGCAGCGTTTAGCTAAACAAAGCTGAGTTTGTTTTGCTGGCGGCCGATGATTTTAATGAACTAATTGATGCTGCTAATTCTTCTAACACAACAAAACAAATCCACTACACTGAAAACTGTCTGGAGGCATGAAGAGCTGTTAGGATGAAAAGCTGGACAAATTTCTGACCTGATTTTTCGCTGGACTGAGGAGCTACACAAAGTCTCTTTTCTTCTTTTTCTTTTTTTTTGGAAGCACACAAAGTCAGTGCACAACATCACGGACTACATTGTCCCTGTATAGTGTATAATATTGTGAACTGATGCCAACTTCAAAAGTGTAAGAGATTTGGATGCTTTTTCTACCAGATTAGCGTCAAAGGCTCTGAAAAAGCCTGCAGAGATCTTTCTTTTGTCACATTATCTCCTCCCTTTTACTTCTTCTTTACTGTATTTTTTGGTATTTATTTCTGTTTCCTCTCTCCTTTCCTGTTTTACTGTCTCTTGTCCTTACACTCTCTGTGATCTTGAATTATCTCTCTCTTCTTCCCATCTTTTCTATCTGCTCCCTCTATACCCCTCCCCATGTGACCACCTACCGTCTTGCAGCGTCTCTGTATTATGGTGACATTTGCTCACTACCCAGGCTCCTGGCTACCTGCAGGTCTGCTCTGTGATGTTGCTGCTGTCTTGCCCACAATGGGGCCCTTCATTAGGGCAAAGGATCAGTGGAAGGACAGCTCAAAACCAACAAATACACATACAATGCACGCTGAAAAAAAACATAATAACCTGCATCTTTCTTTCCCAATACATCTATCCAGCAGCAAATTTTAAAATTATTTCCATAAAATATTTTCTTAACAACCTAAGTGTTTAGAGTGTTTCAGTCTGTGTGTAAAAATATGACGTCAAGGGTGTAAAAATTCACCAGTGTGAATCGAAATTTGATTTTGAAGTAATAGATATGACTCCATTGATACACAGACCCCCCAAATACATCTAAATGTATGATGAAATAATTGATAGCTGCATTTTAACATTATAAATCAGCTAGCAACATCTGGCTTCTTCTTCTGGGCTTCTTCTACACGGCACTTTCTGCTACTGTATGTGGTGCTGCCCCCAGAGATGAACAAAAACTGAGCAGAGATAGCACCAGTGTTCTGCAGCACAACAGAAAAAACTTGAAGAAGGTATTGATTTGTCATGAACTATGCATTTGAAGATAAGCAATGCCACTTTTGGTTGAATGAAATTCACCATGGATGGATATGAATGTATGAATTGTATCAGATTGCAGCACACCACACCAAATGGAAAATAACCAAATCCTTCCTTAATAAACAGTTCTTAATTAAAAGTTAATTTAATTAAGAACTTTTAATTAACATTCTTAATTAAAAGTATAGGGCCACTACATTTTCTAAGATTTAAGGCATAAAAAGAATTTTCTTTGGCACCACGATAATTTTAATTATTAGCCTTTAAATAGTTGATTCATAATATGACAATACCAATACAATCAAAATTTGCATTGTCTAGTATACAAATAATGAATGTTTACGAAACCAACAGTAAAAATATTTCATGAGGTGAAAGATGTAATGTTCCTTTCAATGAGTCATTCATTGCACAAATGAAAAAACATTCATTTTTTTTATATAACACCTAAAATAGATCCTTGTCATTTGATATTTTATTAATTTAGAAACAAGAGAAAATGGACTTACATTTTGGTATACGTCGCTGGTCCTTTGAGGTCAAGAGGTTCCAAACAGTCCAACACTATCTTTGAATAGCAGTCCAAGCCAATCCAAAAAAATCATGACAGAAATTTGTAAAGTTTTTCATACAACAGCGCTTGTTCTTCAGCTACAGACATCCCAGCGAATACTGTACATGCCTCCAGACGGTTTATGACATAATGATAATGATAATAAGCCCGTTCAAATCTGTCTGTCACCAAAACAAACCCCACCATGTTTTTTTTAAGAAAGTGCTGTCACAGCTGGTGTTCACGGTGTGTAATAGCACAAAAGGTATAGTGCCAAAATTGCAGGCTAAAGAGCACCAAAGTTGCATGGTAAATGGAACACAATGGCAAACAGTACAAATAATCCATGTCACATGACATACAAACCACCAATGAAATGACAAGGATGAGTCATCACCCCCGAGTCACACTAACTGCCAGAATGCTCGTAGCACGGGCCGAGGTGGAGGATTAGCAGCAATCTTCCATTCCAGCTTATTAATTAATCAAAAACCCAGACAGAGCTTTAATTCATTTGAAAGCTTGACTCTTAGTCTTGTCCATCCAAATTGGAAGTCCCAAAAACCGGTTTTATTTCTTATTATCTATCGTCCACCTGGTCGTTACTATGAGTTTCTCTGTGAATTTTCAGACCTTTTGTCTGACTTAGTGCTTAGCTCAGATAAGATAATTATAGTGGGCGATTTTAACATCCACACAGATGCTGAGAATGACAGCCTCAACACTGCATTTAATCTATTATTAGACTCAATTGGCTTTGCTCAAAATGTAAATGAGTCCACCCACCACTTTAATCATATCTTAGATCTTGTTCTGACTTATGGTATGGAAATAGAAGACTTAACAGTATTCCCTGAAAACTCCCTTCTGTCTGATCATTTCTTAATAACATTTACATTTACTCTGATGGACTACCCAGCAGTGGGGAATACGTTTCATTACACTAGAAGTCTTTCAGAAAGCACTGTAACTAGGTTTAAGGATATGATTCCTTCTTTATGTTCTCTAATGCCATATACCAACACAGTGCAGAGTAGCTACCTAAACTCTGTAAGTGAGATAGAGTATCTCGTCAATAGTTTTACATCCTCATTGAAGACAACTTTGGATGCTGTAGCTCCTCTGAAAAAGAGAGCTTTAAATCAGAAGTGCCTGACTCCATGGTATAACTCACAAACTCGCAGCTTAAAGCAGATAACCCGTAAGTTGGAGAGGAAATGGCGTCTCACTAATTTAGAAGATCTTCACTTAGCCTGGAAAAAGAGTCTGTTGCTCTATAAAAAAGCCCTCCGTAAAGCTAGGACATCTTACTACTCATCACTAATTGAAGAAAATAAGAACAACCCCAGGTTTCTTTTCAGCACTGTAGCCAGGCTGACAAAGAGTCAGAGCTCTATTGAGCCGAGTATTCCTTTAACTTTAACTAGTAATGACTTCATGACTTTCTTTGCTAATAAAATTTTAACTATTAGAGAAAAAATTACTCATAACCATCCCAAAGACGTATCATTATCTTTAGCTGCTTTCAGTAATGCCGGTATTTGGTTAGACTCTTTCTCTCCGATTGTTCTGTCTGAGTTATTTTCATTAGTTACTTCATCCAAACCATCAACATATTAGACCCCATTCCTACCAGGCTGCTCAAGGAAGCCCTACCATTATTTAATGCTTCGATCTTAAATATGATCAATCTATCTTTATTAGTTGGCTATGTACCTCAGGCTTTTAAGGTGGCAGTAATTAAACCATTACTTAAAAAGCCATCACTTGACCCAGCTATCTTAGCTAATTATAGGCCAATCTCCAACCTTCCTTTTCTCTCAAAAATTCTTGAAAGGGTAGTTGTAAAACAGCTAACTGATCATCTGCAGAGGAATGGTCTATTTGAAGAGTTTCAGTCAGGTTTTAGAATTCATCATAGTACAGAAACAGCATTAGTGAAGGTTACAAATGATCTTCTTATAGCCTCAGACAGTGGACTCATCTCTGTGCTTGTTCTGTTAGACCTCAGTGCTGCTTTTGATACTGTTGACCATAAAATTTTATTACAGAGATGAGAGCATGCCATAGGTATTAAAGGCACTGCGCTGCGGTGGTTTGAATCATATTTATCTAATAGATTACAATTTGTTCATGTAAATGGGGAATCTTCTTCACAGACTAAGGTTAATTATGGAGTTCCACAAGGTTCTGTGCTAGGACCAATTTTATTCACTTTATACATGCTTCCCTTAGGCAGTATTATTAGACTGCATTGCTTAAATTTTCATTGTTACGCAGATGATACCCAGCTTTATCTATCCATGAAGCCAGAGGACACACACCAATTAGCTAAACTGCAATTATTGTTTTACAGACATAAAGACATGGATGACCTCTAATTTCCTGCTTTTAAACTCAGATAAAACTGAAGTTATTGTACTTGGCCCCACAAATCTTAGAAACATGGTGTCTAACCAGATCTTTACTCTGGATGGCATTACGCTGACCTCTAGTAATACTGTGAGAAATCTTGGAGTCATTTTTGATCAGGATATGTCATTCAATGCGCATATTAAACAAATATGTAGGACTGCTTTTTTGCATTTACGCAATATCTCTAAAATTAGAAAGGTCTTGTCTCAGAGTGATGCTGAAAAACTAATTCATGCATTTATTTCCTCTAGGCTGGACTATTGTAATTCATTATTATCAGGTTGTCCTAAAAGTTCCCTGAAAAGCCTTCAGTTAATTCAAAATGCTGCAGCTAGAGTACTAACGGGGACTAGAAGGAGAGAGCATATCTCACCCATATTGGCCTCTCTTCATTGGCTTCCTGTTAATTCTAGAATAGAATTTAAAATTCTTCTTCTTACTTATAAGGTTTTGAATAATCAGGTCCCATCTTATCTTAGGGACCTCATAGTACCATATCACCCCAATAGAGCGCTTCGCTCTCAGACTGCAGGCTTAGTTGTAGTTCCTAGGGTTTGTAAGAGTAGAATGTGAGGCAGAGCCTTCAGCTTTCAGGCTCCTCTCCTCTGGAACCAGCTCCCAATTCAGATCAGGGAGACAGACACCCTCTCTACTTTTAAGATTAGGCTTAAAACTTTCCTTTTTGCTAAAGCATATAGTTAGGGCTGGATCAGGTGAACCTGAACCATCCCTTAGTTATGCTGCTATAGACTTAGACTGCTGGGGGGTTCCCATGATGCACTGAGTATTTCTTTCTCTTTTTGCTCTGTATGCACCACTCTGCATTTAATCATTAGTGATTGATCTCTGCTCCCCTCCACAGCATGTCTTTTTCCTGGTTCTCTCCCTCAGCCCCAACCAGTCCTAGCAGAAGACTGCCCCTCCCTGAGCCTGGTTCTGCTGGAGGTTTCTTCCTGTTAAAAGGGAGTTTTTCCTTCCCACTGTCACCAAGTGCTTGCTCACAGGGGGTTGTTTTGACCGTTGGGGTTTTTACGTAATTATTGTATGGCCTTGCCTTACAATATAATACATTACAAAATCTCCTGTAACAGTGGAATGTGCCGCAAAAGTGCTGATGTCCACATTTTCTGCGATTTCTCTGGTAGTCACACGACATGCCGGATCAACACAGCCTTCACTTTGGAAATGATGTGGTCGTTTCAGCCTGTCGATGGCCGCTTGGAGCGCGGCGCGCCCTCCCCCAGTGTGGGCCGTCTTTAATCCAGTTGTAATGGTCCTTAATCTGTGTGACGCCGATAAAATCTTCAGCGAAAGCCATCTGAATTTTGCGAATGGTTTCCACCTGGCTGTCTCACACAGTTTCTGAAAAACTTTTCATGGAGCAAAGCAGCAGTCGCTCAGCCATTTCCCTGACAATGAAAATCCGACGAGGGGGCTGGACCAGTGCTCACTCAAAGCCTGCCCACAGGCAAATGACACAACCGACAGGCATGAAAAAACTCACGCATGTGCACGAAGGTTCAAGCTCAGCTGATGCAAGTGCACATGATTCAAATCCATATAGTTTTTGAAAAAAACAAAAAGCTCCATTACTTTTTGGACAGACCTCGTATGTATGTATGTATATATATATACTCAACAAAAATATAAACACAACACTTTTGGTTTTGCTCCCATTTTGTATGAGATGAACTCAAAGATCTAAAACTTTTTCCACATACACAATATCACCATTTCCCTCAAATATTGTTCACAAACCAGTCTAAATCTGTGATAGTGAGCACTTCTCCTTTGCTGTGATAATCCATCCCACCTCACAGGTGTGCCATACCAAGATGCTGATTAGACACCATGATTAGTGCACAGGTGTGCCTTAGACTGCCCACAATAAAAGGCCACTCTGAAAGGTGCAGTTTTATCACACAGCACAATGCCACAGATGTCGCAAGATTTGAGGGAGCGTGCAATTGGCATGCTGACAGCAGGAATGTCAACCAGAGCTGTTGCTCGTGTATTGAATGTTCATTTCTCTACCAGAGAATTTGGCAGTACATCCAACCAGCCTCACAACCGCAGACCACGTGTAACCACACCAGCCCAGGACCTCCACATCCAGCATGTTCACCTCCAAGATCGTCTGAGACCAGCCACTCGGACAGCTGCTGAAACAATCGGTTTGCATAACCAAAGAATTTCTGCACAAACTGTCAGAAACCGTCTCAGGGAAGCTCATCTGCATGCTCGTCATCCTCATCGGGGTCTTGACCTGTCTCCAGTTCGTCGTCGTAACCGACTTGAGTGGGTAAATGCTCACATTCGCTGGCGTTTGGCACATTGGAGAGGTGTTCTCTTCACGGATGAATCCCGGTTCACACTGTCCAGGGCAGATGGCAGACAGCGTGTGTGGCGTCATGTGGGTGAGCGGTTTTCTGATGTCAATGTTGTGGATCGAGTGGCCCATGGTGGCGGTGGGGTTATGGTATGGGCAGGCGTCTGTTATGGACGAAGAACACAGGTGCATTTTATTGATGGCATTTTGAATGCACAGAGATACCGTGACGAGATCCCGAGGCCTATTGTTGTGCCATACATCCAAGAACATCACCTCATGTTGCAGCAGGATAATGCACTGCCCCATGTTGCAAGGATCTGTACACAGTTCTTGGAAGCTGAAAATGTCCCAGTTCTTGCATGGCCGGCATACTCACCGGACATGTCACCCACTGAGCATGTTTGGGATGCTCTGGACCGGCGTATACGACAGCATGTACCAGTTTCTGCCAATATCCAGCAACTTCGCACAGCCATTGAAGAGGAGTGGACCAACATTCCACAGGCCACAATTGACAACCTGATCAACTCTATGCGAAGTAGATGTGTTGCACTGCATGAGGCAAATGGTGGTCACACCAGATACTGACTGGTATCCCCCCCCAATAAAACAAAATTGCACCTTTCAGAGTGGCCTTTTATTGTGGACAGTCTAAGGCACACCTGTGCATTAATCATGGTGTCTAATCAGCATCTTGATATGGCACACCTGTGAGGTGGGATGGATTATCTCAGCAAAGGAGAAGTGCTCACTATCACAGATTTAGACTGGTTTGTGAACAATATTTGAGGGAAATGGTGATATTGTGTATGTGGAAAAAGTGTTAGATCTTTGAGTTCATCTCATACAAAATGGCCGCAAAACCAAAAGTGTTGCGTTTATATTTTTGTTGAGTGTACATTCTTTTTTTGTTGAGTGTAAAAAAAATTAATAAAGTTCACCTGAAAGGTAAATTATCAAAAGAACACACGGCCTTGAACTGCTGACGGCAGCGATGATTGAGACCAATACAGTTGTTGACAGTGACATCATAGATAATGTGGGGGCTTTCCCAGATTTGCACAGGGGATTCTGGGAAATACACAGTGACAGCCAATCAGAGTAGAGAATGATGCCACTAGTGGGCTTCTCTCTGGCTGCAAATCCAACATAGTGGAAAAACTCAGAAACTGCCGCATTTCTGTGTAAATTGAACGTGCTTCTGATATTTTACATATAAGTTCTCTTTTAAAACTAGAAATACTCCTTTTGTAAACTGATAACACATCTGAAGTGATTTACAAGACATCTCACAGACATCACCGTGCATGCTATGTGTGCATGCATCCCTCAATGTCAAATGTAACTTTCGGTCTTTTCAAAAGTCCACCTGCAGATGCTGTTAAAAGGTAAATAAAATATTTGTTATGGAATTCCCCCAATATATATCGGGGGGAATTCAATAATAACTATATATATATCCATATTCCATTAGCCTGACCCAATTCCTTGATGCGTATTTCCAGGGTGTGCACATTTACATCTGTAAGATGCCTTGTAAATCACTTCAGAGGTATTATATGGTTACAAAAACAGCATTCTTTAGATTTAGAAGTGTTTATTTCTCATTAACGTTTTCAAAATATATAAGAAACATATTAGGTTTATACAGAAATAAGCTGTTTCTGAGTGTTTTCCGCCATCTTGGTTCATTTTGTTTGAGCAAGTAACCAGCTAACATCACACTGCCTTTCTTTACTCTGAGTGGCTGTCACCACCTTCATATAATCTATGACATCCCTGTCAACCTTAGGGCATGATGTCTGATTGCTTTAAATTCTCCCCTTCAGGGGGAAAAACTATGAATTGTTTCCAGACAGCACAGTTTTTTTTTTTGTTTTTTGTTTTTTGTAATATTACCAATGTCAAATTATGAAGTAAGTTTTTCCTTACCACTGTTGCTCTGGGGGTTGGTAAGGTTAGACCTTACCTGTGTGAAGCGCTTTGAGGCAACTCTGTTGTGATTTGGCACTATATAAATGAAAATAAATTGAAAATTGAAATGAATCCCTTATTTAAATGCTCAGGAATAAAATTCTAATGGTGCCAAAGAAAATTATTTTTATGACTTAAATCTTAAAAACCCCCAGTGGCCATACAGCTTTAATTCTATCATAGTCCATGTATCTAGTTACATATTTCATTGTGTGCAATTGCTTGACACTCACCCTGTGAGCACAACCACAAAGTCCATGACATTCCATCCATTCCTCAGGTAGGAGTTCTTGTGGAAGGCGAAACCAAGTGCCAAGATCTTTATACCAGATTCAAAACAGAATATTCCTATGAAGTAGGGTTCCGTATCATCCTGGAAAGAGATCAAGAGAGAGTAATTGAAGGAAGCAAGAGAGGTATGAAGAGACAGAAACTAAAAGAACATTTTTAAGGTACAGAAAGAAAGAATCCAACAATAGTTTGTGTTCAGAATTGGAGCAGAAGTATTCTGTCTTTGTGGGAAGTTGCTTCATTGTTGTGAATCCATTGTAAGCTCGTCTAGCTTCTTTTCCAAACATCTATAACAAAGATATGTTTAGCTCTGGATTTAACAGCTATATAATCAGTGTTTTGTGTACAGTTATTCATAGAGTTTTCCTTTCATCACCACAAAAGTGAATAATAAGACATCAGAACATAAATTTAAACATGTTTGTTTGTGACTTACTGACTGTATCACGACAAACTTACAAGGCGTTCAGACAGCGGCGTCTTGTCCCCATCGGGTAAATGCTGTTCCAGGGCCAGGACAATACAATTGGCAATGATGGTGGCTAGAATCATCCACTCAAACGGAGTGAGGAAAGTCAGTCAAGGAATACTATATTTGAAACACTAAATGAAACAGTTTAATCTGAACAAAAATGTTTGTTGACTCAAAAATACTCAAAAAAAGGGGTGGGGTGGGGGGGGGGGGGGGGGGGGTAAGGGCGAGAGAGATGAAACAGTTGCTTCCAAAAACAATTTACTGTTTTGAAGTCCTTGAAACTGTATGAGCAAAATGCTTCACATTTTGAAAGGTTCAAGGTTCAGGGTTCAGGTTGGCATCTGTATTATCAAGGCAACCATCTAGACAGACAACTGGTCCACCTCTCAAAAGTAACCATCTATCACAGGGGTGGCCAAGTTCGGTCCTCAAGAGCCACCTTCCTGACACTCTTAGTTGTCTCCCTGCTCCAACACACCTGACTCCAATGAAAGACTCATCAGCAGACTTTTAATGAGCCTGACCAGGACCAGGCACACCCAAACCAAGCCCCAACTGCAAAACAAGAATGTGCCGACATGGAATACCAGCCAATCACAGAAAAACCCACACCCAGCCCATGCAATCTTTGAACCATGTAGGATCCAGAACACATCCCTGATGAACACCGATATTCACTGGAAAATAATCAGAGATTACTCCATGCAGCAATCACAGTACCTGTGTACAGAACCTTGTTAGGAATCCCCAGATATTCAGGATCCATCCTGTGCATTCAGATATTACAGACTTTGAGTTTCATTGGCGTATATGACAAAAAACAAAGTGACAAATGTCAAAATTATACGCATAGCTACAAATCTATTTCCTTAAGATATTTACCAAAAATAAATAAATAAATAAATAAATAAGTTGATCTTACACTATAACCACAAGTTTGTTCGGACAATGACAGTATTACACAGATCGGTGTGACAAGGTCACAGTTTAGATTCCTGAAATATATTCAGATAATATCCCAGCTGTCACTCCAATTATCAAACATTTTGTCCAGTGTTGTGTACGCATTTAAGGCACCAAGAGTGATTAAAACTATAGGGCCACCCAAATTTCACTAAACAGACAAAAATGTAGTTTTTACTGAAATCGAAGCATTATAATGTAGGTTTATTTTAGAAATGTCTTGGAAAATTGCAGCTCATTTTAATGAACATACTTAGAGAACATACTTATCTGGGAGAATTCTATAATGCATATATTATTTTCTTTTTAATGCTGTCTGCAGGAGGATGTGAGTGTGCGAATGCATGAGCTTTAGAAAAGAATGGAAGTTACCACTGACAGAGGGTAATGTGGACACATGTAGTGTGCAGCCAGAGAGAGAGACCAGCCAGTGACGTCATGGTGCCACTCTACTCTGATTGGCCATTACTATGTCCTTCCCATAATCCCTCACACAAGTCTGGGTTAGTGTGCCTTTATTGAGAGAGTGGCGTCAACTTAGAACATGGCACCATTTGGGGTCCAACTGCACTGAACTGCTGAATGAACCTTTAATATTTTCAACATTTTTTTAAAATCATTTAAGCAACACATCCAGGTACAGGTACTATCAAAGTAAATATAAAAATAGTTAAGCTATCAAATGTACATAAATTTACAATTTATAATGATTTATTTAATTAATTTAAAGCCTGATTTATGCAGCTGCAGCTCTGTAACTCTGTGTCATGCAATGACGTGTGTGACAGTTTTGTATTTGGATTATACTTTATTCTGGACTAATTTGACCCCCAACAAGCTTTTCTTTCTACAATCATCACCTCCAAATCAAAGGTAAGCTGTACAATTTCCTCTTTTTCCAACTTCGTGCTGTAAAGACTAAAAACTTTAAAATATGATGGCAGACAAAGGACTGAAAGCAGAAAAGTGTCAAATCACAGCTGTTTGTGTCTGATTCAACAGGTGCATGTCAGGCTTCAGGTCCCAGTCTGAACACGGTTTAAAAAAAATAAACAGTCGGGCTTTTAATCAAGGAAATGACTCCAGTCCCACTTTCCTCAAATCGCCAAGTGTCAGAGCTGAACTTTAATTTGTACCTCTGCACGTTCAGACTGGTTGGGGCTTTTAATGGAAATACATTGCAATCCAGTGTGAGCAATATGCAGTGGTGGGCACAGATAACCAAAAAAATTAACTTTGATAACAGATAATCAGATAACTGAAAAGTTATCTTTGATAAAGATAAACCAATAAACCACCCAAAAATGTATCGGAAGTTACAGATAACCAATAACTTCCAGTATTGTCTCTGGTACATTTGCAACTACTAACAAGCTGAATTTGAGTTTTAACGATTGCTTTTGGAAGCATCAAAAGCCACAAAAGACCCAAACAATGAGCACACACTTCTATGTTTGAAGATGCTGCCCCCTGCTGGAACCACTTGTTTACTACACAGCTTACAGCACAGCAGCAAGTTGAGAGCAGCCACAAAACCAGCTCTCTACCAATCACAATGCTCAGGTCAGGCGGAGGTCTTGGAAAATAAAGTCATGCTGACTTGTGGTTTGCTGTCATGAACGCATATTTTAACCTACCTGTTAAAAGTTTGCACTTTTAACAGGTAGGTGCTCAATGATTTTAAGTTTTGAAAATGTTTGCCACTGTTCAGCTTTGTTTACTACGTTATCGGTCTAAAAGTTATTGGACAAAAATTTATCGGTTATAATTAGTCCGATAATAGTTTTTAGTTATCTAAAAAGATATTCCGATAATGAAAACATTACATTATCTTCGATAATTATCTGTTATCGGATTATCGCAACTGTTCCCACTACTGGCGATATGTATGTAATGGATTAGTTACAGTCAGGAGGCACTGAATATCTACGGGGAATCCTGAATGGTACCTGCGCCTCATTTAATGGCCGGGTCAAAATTTCCTCTGAAATTTTTTTCTGCCAAATGTATTTGATCTAATATCACAATGTAATCATTGTACGCACTGTAGTAGAGAAGCTTGAATCTTCGACTGGACTGGGTTGCTTGATGCGAGAGTCGAAGATTCAAGCTTCTCTACTTTGGAAACCACCTGGACAACTGAGAGCCTACACAGAAACACTGCACGCACTGCAAAAAAAAAAAAAACTATTATCATATGACGGCAGACGAAGCAGTGAAAGCAGAAAAGCCTTTGCTGTGTCTGATTTAACAGATGCACGACAGGCTACAGGCTGCGGCTCTGAATCTGAGCACGATGTGAAAAAAAATAAACGGTCAGGCTTTTAATCACGGAAATGACTCCGGTCCCACATCCGAAGGGTTAAATGAAAATCCATTGTGATCGGATGGGACATTTTATCCGATGTGAGTGAAAATCCATTGCACAAAATCCATTATATATGGTGTTTATTACATGGAAAATAATACAAAAACTTTGGGACTTTTTTGTCCGGTGACTGTGGTGACTGTGTACATGGGACTGAAAAATAAATTTACCTCTCAAAACTTTGACGATGAAGTCGGCTTCCATCCCACATGGCTGACTTTATTTTCCCAAATTTTTCTTCTGTTTGGATCTGAAGGAAATTTGTACATCTTTGAAGCCCTTGTTGTATCTGTTTGTGCCTCCAAATGCAACCAGGAATTTTCAGTGAAAAAATAAATAAAATAGCTGGATTTACATGGAGATAGATTAACAGCAAACGCTATTTTGAATGCAAGATGGCCCCACGAGTCATGTGACCGATTGTTTTTTACTTGTCATGTCGCCACTCTCAAAATTTAGGCACACTAGTCTGATAAAGCCCCCACATGATCTATGATCTTACAGTCATCGACTGTATGGGTGTCAACCATTGCTGTATTAGTTCAGGTCTTTTTTCTAGAGAGCCTGAATTTTTATCATATTGCCAATGTCATATTATGAAGGTAAATGTAATGTAATGTAAATGAATGTAAATGTTTTGTAAATGTTAATGTTAATTTATTTTCTTAATGTATTTATAAATTGTTTAGATTCTTGATATCATATACACATTACTATTATTATTATTATTATTATTAGTAGTAGTAGTAGTAGTAGTATCGGTATTATTATTATTTTATTTTGTTATTACTTCTATTTTGTCATTTGATTTTTAAATGGACCACAATAGAAATAAGTGTCTTCACTTTCTTGTCATCCATGTATTTTTAACATATTTACAATTATATTATGTACTTACATTGAATTGACTAAATAAAATCACCCACACATGCTTTGAATATATAAATGATTTACCGCCCCCTGCTGGAATGGCATGTGAGTCCAGAATGTAAATATCAATGTTCTTTGTTCAGTGTTGTTAGCTAATTTCCATAGTTTGTCTAAAAGTATTAGCCCCATCAACAGTCCGTTTTGGCAGCATTCATCCTTGACCCAAAATACAAAGCATACTTTGTTGTCGAAGTCACTTGCACGCATGCACGCATGCACACACGCACGCACGCACGCACGCATCCAAGTACGTACGCACGCATGCACGCACTCATGTACGCTTTTATTTTTACACACCCACAAACAGAGATGGTGGTGGAAGACGTCAAACACACTATCCTTCTCACTCATGGTAACAGCAATATGACACTTAACTAAACTGACTAAACCAACTGAACCATAAAAGCACAAGAAAACAATAAAACTAACAACACTTAAAATAACATGACCACAATGACATTTAAAACCCCAAAAAACAAACTCTCATGGTGCATTGCAGCACAATGTCCATTATTAGCTGTTGTTATTTCCCCAAAAGAAATTAGTCCTGTCAACTTTCTGTTTTTCTGTTTTTCAGTTTCTCCAAGATCAGAGCCTCACACACACACACACACACACACACACACACACACACACACACACACACACACACACACACACACACACACACACACACAGGCCACTTGTCTATAGATTATAGTAGTGCCAAAGAAAATAATTTTTATGCCTTAAATCTTAAAAAACTTAGTGGCTCTACACCTTTAAGAGAGACACACTTACAGCTCTGATGGACCAGTTAGTGGTCTATTTCTGCCTGTGCCATCTGCACACCAAGAGTGCATGCACACCTACACCAGCATTAGCATGTAGCATGCCTGGACAGTGTGATTTATTGTGACATGACCATTTGACTCGACATACATAACATCAGAGAAAGAGAGAGGAGGAAAAGGCGATAGAGTATCATTGTATATTTAATTGAATTTGTTCCACACACACTCTGGTGGCTTCCTTCTAAATCAATCCTATTGTCTCATTAAGGCCACAAGATAAATAGTTAGGTTTAAAAGAGCAGAGCATGATGGGAGAAAGGGACAAGGAGAAAGTGCACAAATCAGTAAACGGAGATTAATGAAGGTTCAAACAGAAGAGAGGAGGAGAAAAAGACAGGAAAAGAAAGATGAGATAGCAAAGACAATCTATTCTCACTTTCATATTATAAGAATGGTTTAATGGATAAAGCAAAGTTGCTTTTGATTGATTTTTTTTTTCAAAATTATTTGTGGAAAGATGGAATCACCATATGCATACGTTGTTCATGCAGCTTTCTTATTTTGTGACAAATAAGCAACAGATATGACACAAAACAATTTTTGTTCAGCAACTGAACATTCTAGCTTCATGCAGCAAGCCTCAAACAAATGAAATTTAATTACTTTTATATGGCATTTTAAATTTCCAAAGCAGTTATAGGAAAATTCATTCATTCATTCATTTTCTATACCCACTTACTCCAATCAATTGTCACAGGGAGCTGGAGCCTTTCCCAGTAGTACGTAGTTATAGGAAAACAAATTCTGGAATTACTCAATGTTAAAGGGAAAACAAAACTATTGTTGATGTCTAGAGAATGGGTCTGGATCCTTTTTGTTTTTCATTCCTCCTTCCTGTGTTGTCCTGCCAGTGGAGCTGATCTTCACTGACACCTGTGGCTGTGGCACACCTGCTTCCAATCAGTGGTGCCCTACTTAAGCCTCAGCTGAACAAGAGGATGCCGCCAGATCTTTCTGTTTTGCAGAGTGGTCATTCTGGCCTCCTAAATTAGTTCCTGGGTGTGTTGTATCTTGCTCTATATTTTATGGTTTGGAGCACAACCCTAATGTGTTTGTCATTTTGTGCAGTCCGCAGCCACCATCAGCTCCACTGGCCGGCTTGGCTAGAGTGCTTACTGAGCTTAGGGCCCGGTCACATGGCACACAGCAATAGTTGAACGAAGGATAAAAAGTCAAAAAGTTACAAATCATCAAGAAGAGGTGGACGAATGATCAAGCCCGATGCTAACAAAAGAAAAGCAAAGAGAACGTCGAACTCTATGCTTTAAACGAAATCAGGATATATATATATATATATATATATGTGTGTGTGTGTGTGTGTGTGTGTGTGTGTGTGTGTGTGTGTGTGGCAAAAAAGTGCTTAGTCAGCCCCGATTGTGAAAGTTCTCCAACTTAGAAAGATGAGAGAGGTCTGTAATTTTCAACATAGGTACACTTCAACTATGAGAGACAAAATGAGAAAAAAATCCAGGAAATCAAATTGTAGTATTTTTAAAGAATTTATTTGTAAATGGTGGTGGAAAATAAGTATTTGGTCACCCACAAACACGCAAGATTTCTGTCTCTCACAGACATCAGTCCTCCACCTGTTACCTGTATTACTGGCACCTGTTTGAACTTGTTATCTGGATAAAAGACACCTGCCCACAGCCTCAAAGAGTCAGACTCCAAACTCAACCATGGCCAAGACCAAAGAGCTGTTGAAGGACACCAGGAAGAAAATTGTACATGTGCACCAGGCTGGGAAGAGTGAATCTACAATAGTCAAGCAGGTTGGAGTGAATAAATCAACTGTGGGAGCAACTGTAAGAAAATGGAAGACATACAAGACCATTGATAATCTCCCTTGATCTGGGGCTCCACGCAAGATGTCATCCCATGGGGTTAAAATGATCATGAGAACAGTGAGCAAACATCCCAGAACTACATAGAGGGACCTGATGAATGACCTGCAGAGAGCTGGGACCAAAGTAACAAAGGCTGCACACTATGCACAGATGGACTCAAATCCTGCAGTGCCAGGCGTGTCCCCCTGCTTAAGCCAGTACATGTCCAGGCCCATCTGAAGTTTGCCAGAGACCATATGGATGATCCAGAAGAGGATTGGGAGAGTATCATGTGGTCAGATGAAACCAAAAGAGAATTTTTTGGTAAAAACTCAACTCATTGTGTTTGAAGGAAGAGGAATGCTGAGTTGCATCCCAAGAACACCATATCTACTGTGATGCATGGGGGTGGAAATATCATGCTTTGGGGCTGTTTTTCTGCAAAGGGGACAGGACAACTGATTCGTGTTAAGGGAAGAATGAACGGGGCCATCTATTGTGAGATTTTAAGCCAAAACCTCCTTCCATCAGTGAGAGCATTGACGATTCAACGTGCCTGAGTCTTCCAGCATGACAATGATCCCAAACTCACTGCTCAGGCAATGAAGGAGTAGCTCTGTAAAAAGCATTTCAAGGTCCTGGAGTGGCCAGTCTCCAGACCTCAACCCCATAGAAAATTTGTTGAGGGAGTTGAAAGTCCATGTTGCCCAGTGACAGCCCCAAAACATCACTGCTCTAGAGGAGATCTGCATGGAGGAATGGGCCAAAATACCAGCTACAGTGTGTGCAAACCTGGTGAAGACTTACAGGAAACTTTTGACCTCGCCAACAAAGATTATGTTACAAAGTATTGAGTTGAATTTTTGTTATTAACCAAATACTTATTTTCCACCATAATTTATAAATACATTCTTAAAAAAATCCTACAATGTTATTTCCTGGATTTTGTTTTTTTTTTTTGCCTCATTTTGTCTCTCATAGTTGAAGGCTACCTATGATGATGATTACAGACCTCTCTCATCTTTCTAAGTAGGACACAATCAGGGGCTGACTAAATACTTTTTTACCCCACTATATATATATATATATATATATATATATATATATATATATATATATATATATATATATATATATATATATATATATATATATATATATATATATATATATATACACACACACCCACAAAGTCTTAAGTAGGGTTAGATTACACCCAGTACCCTGTAATCTGAACCACTGCTGGATCTCATGCCCATTGCCACATTCTGAAAACTACTCCATTATACGGCTCCATTCCACAATGTTAAACTGTCATAAATGCCACAATATACTCATTGGGATTTATTTATTTATTTTTACATTTCCATAATTTTTCTTCTATTTGATCCAGAAAACAATACTGCTTTCATTCAGCCTAAAAATCTGAATTTGTTTGAATTATGTTTCACAGAATTACAATAATCACCTATGAAAGAAAAAAAAATGTTATGTCTTGTATCTGTGACTTGCATATTTGCTATGATGTAAGCGAGGAGTAAGTCATGGACTGGCAATCAGTTCAAGGGGACTCGCCAACTCTCATCTGCTTCATGCTGCAGAATCTGGAGAAAAGCATCACCATCAATTGCATCAGCATCAATTTTAAAGAAACATTCATTGCAAATGAATATTTCTTTAAAAAAACTTCTGAAACAGTATTTATCGGTACAAGGAGTAATCTGAGTCAACCCTTTCACCATGCATAGATGATGATTAATTTGATTTGATATGTTTTTGGTTTTGATATGTGATTTTTATTTTCATTTATTTTTATATATTTTTTTAAGGTATTTTTGATTTACTATATTTGTAAATCTGTTGGACCCCAGGAAGAGTAGCTGCAGAAAAGCTGCAGCTAATTTGGATCCAAACAAACAATAAACAATGGACAACAATGGACTCTATGACATTACAAAGCCGGGTGAACATCATCACGTTTGATGATTCTATCATTTTTTACAGAGGTTCTACTCTCTCTCTCTCTCTCTCTCTCTCCTGTCTGTATTTCTTGTTGAATATACACTCTCTTTTTATAGTGTGTGTGTGTTTTTCCCTACTTGGTTGCTCCTCTTGGGAACAGGCATTATTGGGGATGTGGGGGTGGGCATGAATGGAGAAAAGAGGAGAGGGAAATCTATTTATGGAAATGAAGTGTGTGTGTGTGTGTGTGTGTGTGTGTGTGTGTGTGTGTGTGTGTGTGTGTGTGTGTGTGTGTGTGTGTGTGTGTGTGTGTGTGTGTGTGTGTGTGCGTGTGCCACGCTTTAGTCATATTACGAGAACACTAAGGGCACTACTCAATTAGCCTCTGTGGCCCCTAAGTGAGGGGGCATGTGGACGTATGTACATGCTTGTGTGTGTCTGTGTCATGCTGGAAGAAGGTGCTGGAGTGATTGAAGTAGAGAAATGCAGAGTAGGAAAGAAAGAGAGAGTGAGGATGAGGCAGAACAATTCTGAAGCACGGACGTGGAGACAAAAGGGCAAATGTGTCCTCATGAGGAATGATGGTTGTTTTTAGAGGTGGCGGCATGTGATCATCACTTGGCACATTTTGTCCGAGCATCATGTTCCAAGGTGTCCATATGCATGCCCATCACCCCCCCCCCCCCCGGCACTAATCCTCCATATGAATAAATGACTTGCACTCTTCCTCAGACATTCAATTATGAATCACTTCCTCAATGGCTAAATATAGTAAAGAAAGAGTTAAAAACAAAGAAAGGAACAGAGGTGAGAGATAGAAAGATTGTCCTCTCACTATTCTTCTCTCTCTCTCTCTCTCTTTCTCTCACTGTTTCTTCTGGCTATATTTTTATTGTTTGTGTGTGTAACAGCGACATAGATAGATAGATAGATAGATAGATAGATAGATAGATAGATAGATAGATAGATAGATAGATAGATAGATAGATAGATAGATAGATAGATAGATAGATAGATAGATAGATAGATAGATAGATAGATAGATAGATAGATCGTAAATAGACTGCATTTATATAGCGCTTTTCCATCTGCATCAGAAGCACAAAGTGCTTTACAATGATGCCTCCCATTCATACAAACACACACACACACACACCCTGATGTCAGGGTGCTACCATGCAAGACATTCACCAAACACCGAGAGCAACTTTGGGATTCCGGACCTTGTCCAAGGGCCCTTAGTGATTTTCCAGTCAGGCTGGGGTTTGAACTGAAGATCCGCTGGTCTGAAGCCCAACGCTTAACCACTAGACCATCACCTCCCCCATCTAGCTATCTCCCTCCCCAAAGTAAAAAAAACTGAGCAAACAATGATGACAATGATGATAAAACATTACAAATATTAAAAATGTGGTAAAAAAAAAAAAAAAAAAATCAGTTAATAAATCGCATAATAAATAATAAAAAAAATGTTTAAAATAAAGGCACATCAGCTGATTGCACAGTGCCCAAGTGGGGTGTCAGAGGGCAGCAACAGCCAGCTCAGGAGCCTTGGCCATTGACTGAGATGTTAAACAGTCTGATGGCTGTGAGGATGAAGAACCGCTCAGTTTGCGAGTGCAGGGAGATTAGCCATCCACTGTGACTGCTGCTCTGCTCTGACAGGAGGTAGTGGAGCGGGTGGCTAGCATTGTCCTTGATGGCCAGCAGCTTGTCCATCACGCACCTCTCCACCACAATCCCCAGTGGGACTAGTCTCGTTCCCAACACCAACCAGGCCTTCCCGACCAGCTTGTCTAACCACTTGGCATCCCTGTCTGTGATGCTGCCTCCCCAGCAGGCAGCAGCATAGGAGAGGATGCTTGCCACCACCGACTGATAGAATATCTGCAGCATCTCCCCACAGACATCAAAGGACCTGAGATTCCTGAGGAAGAACAGCCAACTCTGTCCATTCCTGTAGCGCACATCCCCATTAGCCGACCAGACAACTCAGAGTTGTAATTAAAGTCTGCTGTGTACAGAGTGAACAGACAGGGGGCAAGAACACTTCCCTGTGGAGCTCCAGTGCTGCTCACCACTGTCCCTGAGCCACAGGTCCCCAGCCTGATGAACTGTCAGGTAGTCCATAACCCAGGCAGTGAAGGAGGGAGCCACCCATCTTTCTGAGCTTCTCTCAGTAAGAGAGGCAGGATGGTATTAAAAGCACTCAAAAAGTCAAAGAAGATAATCCTCACATAGACAGTGTTAATAAGAGTGGAGAAAGAGTAAAGTGAGGTCACGTCTGCCTGAGCTGAAAGTGTCAATTGTACACGCGTGACACATTTTCTAAACAATGTCCCTCATCATGTTTGCACTTCTGTTTCTCACTGATTGCTCTCTGAGTTTTCTCTGCTTCGGCACTTTCATGAATGCTTATATTTCACATCTCTGGATCTCTTTCTCATTGTCTGTCTTTTCTTTCTTTCATACCCTCTCTGCTCCCTTTTTCACCTCTCTGTCTTGCATAATTTTACATATCATTTAATTCTCTTTGCCTGAAACACTGTGGGTGTTTTATTTATTATTTATTTATTTTGTCAGAAATAATTTGAAAGGTTTTGTCAAGGATATATATAAACTAATGTGTTGCCCGTGGGGGTCCACAGACTCTAAATCGTGCAGTGTTTATAAAATAGGCAGCTGACATTTTTCAAGGGTGGTAATAAATTGTTCAGTTTCTCTAATGGCTTGGAATGGTGTTTTTTGGACCTTAGACCTAAACACTTTTTAGACAAGGAACTCAACCCTTTTGTTCCCTCTTAATTACATAATTTTTAATGTTAATTTACTGTCTTAATATGTTTAGAAATTGTTTAGGGTCTTATTATCATATACACACTACTACTATTATTATTGTATTTTTGCTTCTATTTTCAATCAATCAATCAATCAATTTTTTTATATAGCGCCAAATCACAACAAACAGTTGCCCCAAGGCGCTTTATATTGTAAGGCAAGGCCATACAATAATTATGTAAAACCCCAACGGTCAAAACGACCCCCTGTGAGCAAGCACTTGGCTACAGTGGGAAGGGAAAAACTCCCTTTTAACAGGAAGAAACCTCCAGCAGAACCAGGCTCAGGGAGGGGCAGTCTTCTGCTGGGACTGGTTGGGGCTGAGGGAGAGAACCAGGAAAAAGACATGCTGTGGAGGGGAGCAGAGATCGATCACTAATGATTAAATGCAGAGTGGTGCATACAGAGCAAAAAGAGAAAGAAACAGTGCATCATGGGAACCCCCCAGCAGTCTACGTCTATAGCAGCATAACTAAGGGATGGTTCAGGGTCACCTGATCCAGCCCTAACTATAAGCTTTAGCAAAAAGGAAAGTTTTAAGCCTAATCTTAAAAGTAGAGAGGGTGTCTGTCTCCCTGATCTGAATTGGGAGCTGGTTCCACAGGAGAGGAGCCTGAAAGCTGAAGGCTCTGCCTCCCATTCTACTCTTACAAACCCTAGGAACTACAAGTAAGCCTGCAGTCTGAGAGCGAAGCGCTCTATTGGGGTGATATGGTACTACGAGGTCCCTAAGATAAGATGGGACCTGATTATTCAAAACCTTATAAGTAAGAAGAAGAATTTTGCCATTTGATTTTTAAATGGACCACAATGGAAAAAAGTGTTTTCACTTTCTTGTTTCATCCATGTATTTTTAATCTATTTACAATTATATTATGTACTTACATTGAACTTACTCAATACGCACACTTTTAATATATAGCTGATTTACCACCCCCTGCTGCATTGGCGTGTGAGACCACAATGTAAACATCATTGTCCATTGTTCATTGTTGTTAGCAAATATATGTAGCTTCTCTAAAAATATTAGTCTGTCAACATTTGATTTTGGTGCCATTCATCCTTCACCAAAACTATATAAACAAACCAAACAGCAAATGTCACCTCTCCGCAGTTTGTGCGTGATCAAATTTACACGCAGGAATGCAGAGCTTTTTGTTTTTTTCTGCATTCTGCTGTAAGCAGTTGCATTTAATTTGATAAACTCAGACTTTGGCGGAAAACATTAGAAGCACTACACTTTTCACTTGTGGTACCGGGAGCATGACACTTAAGTCACTCTTGGTAACAGAAACATAACACTTAACTAAACTGACTAAACCAACTGAAATACAAAAACACAATAAATCAATAACACAAACACAAACAAAGAGGTTTTCTGTTTCATCTCTGTGTTAAGATTTTCTTCTAAAATCTGTAAAAACCTTATAACTGTTAGAATGGCATAAAGCAGTTTGCTAATTCAGTCCTGTTGAGCAGTATAACTCTAGCCTAATGCTGTTGTAAAACCATCATAAACCCAGTGTTAATCTCTTTGTGCACAGCATGTAGTTTACAACCATGGTTGCCAGGTCTGTAAGAAATTCAGCCCAATACCAGAACTAAAAATAAACAAACAACAGTACACTGATTTAAAAGGTCAACAGCATTACTATTAGACCAAACCACCAGACTCAAAAATCCAACCCACTGTTAACAAATCAAATGTACCCCATTTCTGTGGTAAAAATGAAAATCAGATGTACAAGGGGAGGTCAGGAGGGGAGATCCAGAAGGGGAAAGCTAGATCACTATTGTAATTTTTAAACAGTAGCAATTGGGACAGTGTGACTTTAGGTGAAATCAATATTCCATTCAAGGGATCCTGTCTTCTCAACAAACCAATCCAGTCAATGGTTGTGCAGAGCAAACATGGTCATCTAGTTTATTTATACAGGGTTAAATCACAAGAGAAGTCATTCTAAGGGGCATTAAACGAGCAAGGTTTAAATTGTACCCAACACGTGAACAAGAACATTGGCGACAGTGACAAAGAAAAACTCCTTCAGGCATTTTTCTTTAATTATAGGGAAAAAAAAACTTCAAGCAGACTTGATTCAGTGGGCTCACTAAATGGGATCACACAGTGGAGTCAATACTTTAGCCTAATGAAATAAAACAAAACACAAATTTGTCAGACCATGAAGTGACAGGAATGTTGCTTTGAAGCAACTCTATTTTAGAGGTGTCATGATACATGTATTTGAATTGAATTGTACAATGAGCAATGGTTCGGCGCACAGGCTACAAAGTGGTAAATGTTTTTTTGGAATGTGTTTCAGTCCTTAAATATAGTAATGAAGGTACATTAACAAATTAAATAAAGTTGACCACACAAAATCTGAAATATCTTGGGTTCATATTTGTAATGAAAAATAAGTCAAAGTAAATGTGAAAATCACTGCTTGCTTGGTGGTGGGGGTGGCGGACGTAATTTGTATTTGCCATACCATGTTCCCATGCCATGGTAGCTTAGTGGTCCACTCACAGCAAGAAGGTCGCAGATTTGCTTCCGAAGTAGACCTTTACGTGTGGAGTTTGCATGTTCTCCACTCCAGCTTCTTCTCACTTCCAAAGACCTGCAGATTAGGTGAATTGGTGACTCAAATTTGACTGCAGGTCTGAATGAGAGTGTGAACTAGTTTGTCTATCTATAAGGGGTAATTAAGAGGTTTTGAGACTGACCCAGAACAAGTAGGGTGTGGTTCGCCATGTTTTACATTCTGAGAAACCAACATTTCCCAACACTGTAGCCAGTGATAGATAGATAGATAGATAGATAGATAGATAGATAGATAGATAGATAGATAGATAGATAGATAGATAGATAGATAGATAGATAGATAGATAGATAGATAGATAGATAGATAGATAGATAGATAGATAGATAGATACTTTATTACAGACTCAAGGTCCAGATAAAAGAAACAAAACACCATACATACAACAACAACAACAAAGAAAAATATATAAATAAATAAATAAATGAAATAGGGACACTAAATGCCCTTGAATAAAAGACACTTATACCAGTGTTTCCAAATCTGTGACGTATACCGTGTGGCACTGTTAGAAATGTTAATCAGTTTAAGAACAATCTTATTATCAGAATTATTTAAACGAAAGATGAACCTAAACATCATCGTTCTTAAGATGGCTTGAAGAGTGTTCACACGTGCCGTCACAAACATTTCCGTGGCACTGGCCCATCGAGGCCTTTTTAGTAGAATTCGCAAAGAGTCATTATAAGCCACTTGTAGTCTCTGAAGGCTCGCTTTCTTATAGTTTATCCACAAATGTGCAGTATACAAAGGTGTACAAAATGCTTTAAACAAAGCCAGCTTCACTTCGTCGGAGCAGTGGCCAAATTTTCGAACTAATGTGTTTGCTCTGACATACAGCGTACGACACTGACGAAAAATATCCTCATCATCACGCAGCGTATCAGTGATCACATGACCAAGATATCTCACCTGATTACATACATTCAGTACATGACCTGCCAGAGTAAAATCAGGAAAAACCAAATGCTTGTCATCATTTGTTCTAGAAATCATGATCATACTTTTCATATCATTATATTTTACGTCATGTTTTTCTCCATACATGGCACACACATTCAACAATTGCTGTAGCCCAGCAGAACTGGGACTAAACAAAACACAGTCATCGGCATACATCAAATGGTTCACCACTGTATCCCCAACCACACAACCAGTTCTACACCCATTCAGCTGTTCAGACAAACCATTCATATAAAAATTAAATAAAATTGGAGACAAAATGCTCCCTTGTCTGACTCCATTGCTGACCTGAAAAGGGGAGGATATACAATTACCACATTTCACCTGCATTTTTTGATGTGCATACCAATACATTGGTAGCCTCACTATGGATTTGGGAACACCAGCATCACTCAATTTTCTAAACAGTTTTCCATGGTTCACACAATCAAATGCCTTAGAAGCATCCATGAAGCACAAGAATATTGATGAGTTTTCCCTTTATAATCGCTCAATAATTCTTTTAAAACATATATACACAAATCAGTACTATGCATGGCTTTAAATCCAAATTGATATTCTGAGGAGATAATCAGAGTATTAACTCTCTCCAGAAGAATTTGCTCAAGTACTTTAGACAGTACATTAGAAAGAGCAATAGGTCTGTAATTGTCAGAGCTGCATAATTTCCCTGCTTTATCCTTGATAACAGGAACCAGCAACACTGTCATCATGGAGTCAGGAAGATAGCCATGGACCATGAAGGCAGTGAAGCATAGGGCAAGAAGAGGAGCCAACCTTAAACTAGCAAATTTAAGATGCTCAGCAGAGATGGAATCCAAGCCGGAAGACTTATTAACTGATAAATGTCTAATAGCTTGAACCACCTCATGTGTCTTTATTATATTCACACCTTCAATCAATCAATCAATTCAATCAATCAGTTTTATTTATATAGCGCCAAATCACAACAAACAGTTGCCCCAAGGCGCTTTATATTGTAAGGCAAGGCCATACAATAATTACGTAAAAACCCCAACGGTCAAAACGACCCCCTGTGAGCAAGCACTTGGCGACAGTGGGAAGGAAAAACTCCCTTTTAACAGGAAGAAACCTCCAGCAGAACCAGGCTCAGGGAGGGGCAGTCTTCTGCTGGGACTGGTTGGGGCTGAGGGAGAGAACCAGGAAAAAGACATGCTGTGGAGGGGAGCAGAGATCAATCACTAATGATTAAATGCAGAGTGGTGCATACAGAGCAAAAAGAGAAAGAAACACTCAGTGCATCATGGGAACCCCCCAGCACTCTAAGTCTATAGCAGCATAACTAAGGGATGGTTCAGGGTCACCTGATCCAGCCCTAACTATAAGCTTTAGCAAAAAGGAAAGTTTTAAGCCTAATCTTAAAAGTAGAGAGGGTGTCTGTCTCCCTGATCTGAATTGGGAGCTGGTTCCAGAGGAGAGGAGCCTGAAAGCTGAAGGCTCTGCCTCACATTCTACTCTTACAAACCCTAGGAACTACAAGTAAGCCTGCAGTCTGAGAGCGAAGCGCTCTATTGGGGTGATATGGTACTATGAGGTCCCTAAGATAAGATGGGACCTGATTATTCAAAACCTTATAAGTTTTAAATTCTATTCTAGAATTAACAGGAAGCCAATGAAGAGAGGCCAATATGGGTGAGATATGCTCTCTCCTTCTAGTCCCCGTTAGTACTCTAGCTGCAGCATTTTGAATTAACTGAAGGCTTTTCAGGGAACTTTTAGGACAACCTGATAATAATGAATTACAATGGTCCAGCCTAGGGGAAATAAATGCATGAATTAGTTTTTCAGCATCACTCTGAGACAAGACCTTTCTAATTTTAGAGATATTGCATAAATGCAAAAAAGCAGTCCTACATATTTGTTTAATATGCGCATTGAATGACATATCCTGATTTCTAAGATTTGTGGGGCCAAGTACAATAACTTCAGTTTTATCTGAGTTTAAAAGCAGGAAATTAGAGGTCATCCATGTCTTTATGTCTGTAAGACAATCCTGCAGTTTAGCTAATTGGTGTGTGTCCTCTGGCTTCATGGATAGATAAAGCTGGGTATCATCTGCGTAACAATGAAAATTTAAGCAATGCCGTCTAATAATACTGCCTAAGGGAAGCATGTATAAAGTGAATAAAATTGGTCCTAGCACAGAACCTTGTGGAACTCCATAATTAACCTTAGTCTGTGAAGAAGATTCCCCATTTACATGAACAAATTGTAATCTATTAGATAAATATGATTCAAACCACCGCAGCGCAGTGCCTTTAATACCTATGGCATGCTCTAATCTCTGTAATAAAATTTTATGGTCAACAGTATTAAAAGCAGCACTGAGGTCTAACAGAACAAGCACAGAGATGAGTCCACTGTCTGAGGCCATAAGAAGATCATTTGTAACCTTCACTAATGCTGTTTCTGTACTATGATGAATTCTAAAACCTGACTGAAACTCTTCAAATAGACCATTCTGTTATGTGTCGGACGCAGCTCGGAGAACCGACCAGCGTTTGAAGGACCCAGTATGAAATAAGCAGAGCACGGTACAAAGGCTAACTGAATTTAATACATAACAGTGATGTGATACAAAACAACAAAAGAGTGTGCGGTCTGGCGTGGTGGTGATACGGTGCGCTCCCAGCAGCGCTAACGGTCCGGAGCCAGAAGCCGTTCGGACCCAAGGACCCCGCCGACACCCCCCAGGTGGCCGCAACAAACCGAGTCTGTGAAAGAAGGAACCATTATGTGAGTCCACACTCTACACACAGAGAGACCACTCAAAGGTGTACATAAACAGCAAACACTTCCTGGCTTAATTACTAATCAGCTTCCCAACCTGCAGGCATGGAACATCCAGTTCACAAAACTCCACTGCAGTGGAAGCCGATACATGACTAACGTACAGCTCAATATAATAAGGTGTGAGGGACACCACATTTACTGACTGTATAAACGTTAGTCACAAAATCTAACGTACCTCAGGAAGTGTGCTGACGAGCGTGAGACCTCACCCCCTCCTCTTTCACAGACGTGCATCAAACCCTGCACGTTCTCTGCATCCACTGATGATGAGATGGCTCCCGAGACGACGATCTCACCCGTCTGGTCACAAGGTCGAGTCTCTGGCAAATACACACTGTATACTCCAGTCTTAAATGCCACCATGTTCCAATCCATATAGATGCACCACAGCTGTGAGTCCTGACGAGCCGCAGGTGATCAGGGTGAGGTCCTGATAACCTCAGCAACACAGCCACTCAGTCCCAAATGCAAGCCACCTGGAAGGAAAACCAAAAGACAGAAACAAAAAGGCAGCCAGGCCCCCCAGCCATACAACACATTCCTCTGCAGATGATCAGTTAGCTGTTTTACAACTACCCTTTCAAGAATTTTTGAGAGAAAAGGAAGGTTGGAGATTGGCCTATAATTAGCTAAGATAGCTGGGTCAAGTGATGGCTTTTTAAGTAATGGTTTAATTACTTCAATCAATCAATCAATCAATCAATGTTATTTATATAGCGCCAAATCACAACAAACAGTTGCCCCAAGGCACTTTATATTGTAAGGCAAGGCCATACAATAATTACGTAAAAACCCCAACGGTCAAAACAACCCCCTGTGAGCAAGCACTTGGCAACAGTGGGAAGGAAAAACTCCCTTTTAACAGGAAGAAACCTCCAGCAGAACCAGGCTCAGGGAGGGGCAGTCTTCTGCTGGGACTGGTTGGGGCTGAGGGAGAGAACCAGGAAAAAGACATGCTGTGGAGGGGAGCAGAGATCAATCACTAATCACTAACTTCAACCATTTACTTGGTAAGACTCAGACGGGACACAATTAAATAATCTTTCATAGTGTCGTTGTCAAAGTGTAGTAATTTCATTTACACCAGAGACGCCATCTACTGTACATGGCAAAGATGGTTTGCAGTTATTAATAACGTGTACTTCTTTCCAAAAGGCTTTGTTGTTTTTACCTAAAAAATTATTGGCCATGGCATCAGCCCTCAGACATTGTTCATTTTTATTAATGTACCGTATAGCGTATTTATATTTTGTATTTGTAAGCTTCTTGTGTTCAAAAATAGGTCCATGTCTGGGTTTACCAGACATTGCCCATAATTTAGCAGCTGTACATGCTTCTGCGTGGAGTTCAGCCACATGTGTGTTCCAGCCAGGTCTACGTCTCCTCTTATTTTTAAGCTTCAGAAGAGGCTCACCAGCATTAAGTAAAGCTGTAACAATATCATTATACATTACAGAGATATCAGCTTTATGATCTGTGTTAGAACAGCTACTGTTTGTGCAGAGTATTGCCTCTCTGGGCAGTTGTATATTACTCAGCAGTAGATCACTAGAATTAAAATAGGAGTCAATATCCTCCTCCACTATAAAGGACCAGTCCACTCGATCTGGGTTAGATTTGTTTTTGTTTACACATTCAAAGGTGTCAGGTATTTTATCAAATCTAATAACCATTTTAATAGGAATATGGTCTGAATTTGATATGTTATATAAAATTTCCATATGCACTAAAGATGAATGCGCATCAGCTGTTGAGAGACAGTGATCCAACCAAAGGTCTGAATGAGAGTGTGAACTAGTTTGTCTATCTATAAGGGGTAATTAAGAGGTTTTGAGACAGACCCAGAACAAGTAGGGTGTGGTTCGCCATGTTTTACATTCTGAGAAACCAACATTTCCCAACACTGTAGCCAGTGAATAAAATTTTCACACATTCTTCAGAAATGTTGGTTTCTCAGAAGGCAAAAGATGGAGAACCACACCCTACTTTTTATGGGCCAGGCTCAGAACCTCTCAATCACCCCTCACATGTCTGTTGGACCTGCTATGGCAGTCTGCCCAAGGTGTCCCCACCTGTCACCCAATGACTGCTGGGATAGGCTTCACCCTACCCTGTTACCCTCAACTGGAAATAGTGGGATTAAAAACTGAATGGATGGATATAGTGGCAACTTTTATATATATATATATATATATATATATATATATATATATATATATATATATATATATATATATATATATATATATATATCTATATATATCATCACTCATCTTCAACTGCTTTTCCGGGTTCAGGTCGCGGGGGCAACAGCTCCAGCAGGGGACCCCAGACTTCCCTTTCCCATGCCACATTGACCATCTCTGACTGGGGAATTCCAAGGCGTTCCCAGGCCAGTGTGGAGATATAATTTCTCCACCTAGTCCTGGGTCTTCCCCGGGGTCTCCTCCCAGATGGATGTGCCTGGAACACCTCCCTAGGGAGGCGCCCAGGAGGCATCCTTACCAGATGCCTGAACCACCTCAGCTGGCTCCTTTCAATGCGAACGAGCAGCGACTCTACTCCAAGCTCATCATCTCATTTGTTTATGAAAAAAGTGCACACATCATGCTCAGATTTGTCTTAAAAACGCAAAATGGCCATTGTGAAAAGTTGCAGTAAAACCCTCTTGAGCACTGTCATGGATATGTGACATGATACTTTGGAGCTCTGTATTGCTGGAAAGTTGTAAAAACATCAAGGCAACTACATGTTGTGATGTAACATAATTTATATATGGGCCCACTGTTTATCACTCTTACCAACTAGCACAAAAAATCAATAATATTTAAGACGCAGAATCCAGTTTATGGTAGTAACTGAGGCAGTGTGACGTGAGGTGAAATTAGTATTCTATTCAAAGGATCCTGTCAGAATGGACTATCTAATCCAGTCAATGGTTGTGTGTAGCACAATGGGCCATCTAGTATACTGACTGTATATCAGTGCAATGTGTATTGTAGTATCAAATGCAATTAAATTTTGGGATTTAGAAGAAGTTATGAAATGACAAAGACAGTTTGGCAGTGCAGACCTCAAAACATTGATCTATCATCAGTCTACTTTTCTTTCACTTAGACTGCTCATTAATCATCCGTTCTTCTATCGTATCATCTATTTTCTATTTTCAAATGAGAGTAAGAGATGCTGCATCAGCAAATGTGTGAGAACACCAACAGGAGGCGGCAGAGCATGAGGGAGATAAAAACACATTGGAATGGAAAGGAATATATGGATGCCTGAGAGATGAGAGAAAAAAACAAACAGTGGATGAGTGATGGAGACAGAGTAAAGAGAAAAAAAGATATTTAGATGTGTGACTGCAAAGAATGAGTGCTGGAGGAAAACAGGGGCGAGAGCAGAGGACGAGTCGATGGTGGAATGATGGTTGAAACATGAGAAAGGTTTGAGAGTATTGCGGCATTTTCTCCTTGGTTTTGTGCGTGCTTTGCCAAAAATAGGTTAGTGACAGAAAACAGGCACATTATGCATCTGCAGAAGGAGGCAGAGGAGCAGGAGGGAGTCTATATATCATACTGTCACACGGCGTGTGTGTGTGTGTGTGTGTGTGTGTGTGTGTGTGTGTGTGTGTGTGTGTGTGTGTGTGTGTGTGTGTGTGTGTGTGTGTGTGTGTGTGTGTGTGTGTGTGTGTTTGTGCATGTGGTACACACACATCAATGTGTTACTGCAGCCATCACATTTGTGTGTGAAGACAGTTCACACATTGCTGCACAATGTTCATATCATATGTACAAAAGTGTTTGAAAAAAAATCCAGTGCGTCAAGCCCTGAAACCTGATTTATGATTACAGCAATGTTCACACACATCCAGGCAAATTTTTCATATGATGCACAATCATCTAAGTTGGCACACCCCTAAGTAGATTTTTGAACCAGTTGTGTCTTCTCAAATAAATTTCATACAAAACCATTTTCCTTCTGCATTATACAGTGCATCTGGAAAGTGTTCACAGCGCTTCACTTTTTACATATTTTGTTACATTACAGCCTTATTCCAAAATGGACGAAATTCATTTTTTTCCTGAAAAATTCTACACACAATACCCCATAATGATAATGTGAATTTTTTTTTCAGATTTTTGCAAAATTATTTAATAAAATTTAAAAAAAGAACAACTAAGAACTCACATAAGTATTCACAGTCTTTGCCATGAAGCTCAAAACCAAGCTCAGGTGCATGCTGTTTCCACTGAACATCATTGAGATGTTTCCACATTTTAATTGGAGTCCACCTGGGGTAAATTCAGTTGATTGGACATGATTTGGAAAGACACACACCTGTCTACATATAAGGTCCCACAGTTGACAGTGTATGTCAGAGCACAAACCAAGCATGAAGTCAAAGGAATTGTCTGAAGGCCTCTGAGACAGGATTGTCTCAAGGCATAAATCTGGGGAAGGGTAAAGAAATATTTCTGCTGTTTTGAAGGTCACAATGAGGGCAGTGACATCCATCATCCATAAATGGAAGAAGTTCAGATCCATCAGATGTCTTCGTAGAGTTGGCTGCTCTTCTAAACTGAGCAGTTGAGGGAGAGGGGCCTTCATCAGGGAGGTGACCAAGACCTCAATGGTCACTCTGTCAGAGCTCCAGCATTCCTCTGTGGAGAGAGAAGAATGTTCCAGACGGACAACCATCTCTGCAGCAATCCACTAAACAGACCTCTATGATAGAGTGGCCAGATGGAAG
Organism: Thalassophryne amazonica; assembly: GCF_902500255.1. Taxonomy (NCBI): domain Eukaryota; kingdom Metazoa; phylum Chordata; class Actinopteri; order Batrachoidiformes; family Batrachoididae; genus Thalassophryne; species Thalassophryne amazonica. The sequence continues at coordinate 25,124,304 of NC_047118.1, read as the reverse complement.
CCACTCCATAGTAGCAGGCACATTGCAGCCCACCTAGAGTTTGCAAAACAGCACCTGAAGGACTCTCAGACCATGAGACACAAAATTCTCTGCTGTAATGAGGCAAAGATTGAACTCTTTGACTTGAATGCCATGCGTCATATTTGGTGGAAACCAGGCACCTTCCCTACAGTGAAGCATGGTGGGGGCAGCATCAATGTTGTGGGGACATTTTTCAGCAGTAAGGACTGGGAGACTAGTCAGCATTGAGGGAAAGACGAATGCAGCAAAGTACAGCGACATCCTGGATGAAAATCTGCTCCAGAGCACTCTTGACCTCATACTGGGCTAACAGATCATCTTTCAACAGGACAATGACTCTAAGCACACAGCCAAGATATCAAAGGAGTGGCTTCAGGACAAATGGGAATGTCCTTGAGTGGCCCAGCCAGAGCCCTGAATTTGATTGAACATCTCTGGAGAGATCTGAACATGGCTGTGCACTGACGGTCCACATCCAACCTGATGGTGCTTGAGAGGTGCTGCAAAGAGGAATGGGCAAAACTGCCCAAAGATAGGTGCACCACGCTTTGTGGCATCATATTCAAGAAGACTTGAGGCTGTAATTGCTGCCAAAGGTGCATCAGCTTAGTATTGAGCAAAGGCTTTGAATAGTATGTATTTTTAATAAATTTGCAACAATTTCAAGAAAACCTTTTTTCATGAGGTCATTATGTGGTGTATTGAATTGAATTTTGAGAGAAAAAATTAATTTACTCCATTTTGGAATAAAGCTGTAATATAACAAAATGTGGAAAATGGGAAGTGCTGTGAATACTTTCCAACACGCTGTAAACACACACACACACACATATATATATATATACACACACGAGGGTAGGCTGAAAAGTTCATGAAGGAGTAATGCATTAACTGCATTATAGTGAGCCTTAGAACTTTTCAGCCTACCCTCGTGTGTGTGTGTGTGTATATATACTCAACAAAAATATAAATACAACTCTTTTGGTTTTGCTCCCATTTTGTATGAGATGAACTCAAAGATCTAAAACTTTTTCCACATACACAATATCACCATTTCCCTCAAATATTGTTTATATACCAGTCTAAATCTGTGATAGTGAGCACTTCTCCTTTGCTGAGGTAATCCATCCCACCTCACAGGTGTGCCATATCAAGATGCTGATTAGACACCATGATTAGTGCACAGGTGTGCCTTAGACTGTCCACAATAAAAGGCCACTCTGAAAGGTGCAGTTTTGTTTTATTGGGGGGGGGATACCAGTCAGTATCTGGTGTGACCACCATTTGCCTCATGCAGTGCAACACATCTCCTTCGCATAGAGTTGATCAGGTTGTTAATTGTGGCCTGTGGAATGTTGGTCCACTCCTCTTCATTGGCTGTGCGAAGTTGCTGGATATTGGCAGGAACTGGTACACGCTGTCGTATACGCCAGTCCAGAGCATCCCAAACATGCTCAATGGGTGACATGTCCGGTGAGTATGCTGGCCATGCAAGAACTGGGACATTTTCAGCTTCCAAGAATTGTGTACAGATCCTTGCAACATGGGGCCGTGCATTATCCTGCTGCAACATGAGGTGATGTTCTTGGATGTATGGCACAACAATGGGGCTCAGGATCTCGTCACGGTATCTCTGTGCATTCAAAATGCCATCAATAAAATGCACCTGTGTTCTTCGTCCATAACAGACGCCTACCCATGCCATAACCCCACCGCCACCATGGGCCACTCGATCCACAACATTGACATCAGAAAACCGCTCACCCACATGACGCCACACACGCTGTCTGCCATCTGCCCTGGACAGTGTGAACCGGGATTCATCCGTGAAGAGAACACCTCTCCAACGTGCCAAACGCCAGCGAATGTGAGCATTTGCCCACTCAAGTCGGTTACGGCGATGAACTGGAGTCAGGTCGAGACCCCGATGAGGACGACGAGCATGCAGATGAGCTTCCCTGAGACGGTTTCTGACAGTCTGTGCAGAAATTCTTTAGTTATGCAAACTGATTGTTTCAGCAGCTGTCCGAGTGGCTGGTCTCAGACGATCTTGGAGATGAATATGCTGGATGTGGAGGTCCTGGGCTGGTGTGGTTACACGTGGTCTGTGGTTGTGAGGCTGGTTGGATGTACTGCCAAATTCTCTGAAACGCCTTTGGAGATGGCTTATGGTAGAGAAATGAACATTCAATACACGAGCAACAGCTCTGGTTGACATTCCTGCTGTCAGCATGCCAATTGCACGCTCCCTCAAATCTTGCGACATCTGTGGCATTGTGCTGTGTGATAAAACTGCACCTTTCAGAGTGGCCTTTTATTGTGGGCAGTCTAAGGCACACCTGTGCACTAATCATGGTGTCTAATCAGCATCTTGATATGGCACACCTGTGAGGTGGGATGGATTATCTCAGCAAAGGAGAAGTGCTCACTATCACAGATTTAGACTGGTTTGTGAACAATATTTGAGGGAAATGGTGATATTGTGTATGTGGAAAAAGTTTTAGATCTTTGAGTTCATCTCATACAAAATGGGAGCAAAACCAAAAGTGTTGCGTTTATATTTTTGTTGAGTGTATATACCATATTTTCCGTACCACAAGGCGCACCTAAAAGCCTTAAATTTTCACAAAAATCGGCCGTGCGTCCTATAATCCGGTGCGCCTTATGTGCGCACTGAATTCCAAAATCTGTAAAAACAACCGACGTTGTCTTTGACCGTCGGAATATTGGACCATTTCCCGCTGACACAAGGATGTAATACGTAGAGTACGTACCCTGGCAACGATAAACCAATCAGAAAAGAGTCCGTAAGTCCGTGGTACATACACATACCTCCGCCACTCCTCCGGTAGTTACCGTATACTACAGGTATCCTGCAAAACAACATTTGTTTGTTTAAGGACCCCCGAAAATGGCGCCAGTGAAGAGACATGCTTACGAGGTACAAATCAATCCGCAGTCTATCAGTTACGCGGTTGTTCATGGGAATAGAGCAGCTGCAAGAGGAAACCTGAAAATGAACTGCGCCAAGTTAAAAAGACCAAACGGAGTTTCCGCAGAAACAAAGCGAGGTGGCCACAGCTAGAAGACCAGCTGTTCAATTCAGACACAGAAGATGAAGACTTCGATGGATTTGTAACAGAACCATAATAAAAAATAATGTGAGTACCATATTGTTAAATACCGGTAGTTCAAAGTTGTTAAAAAGTTCAAATAAACTCACCGTTTTGCTTCCGTGACCTTTTTTTTTTTTGTAGACTATATGTTTTAGCGTGCGCCTTTTGTAAGGGTTAAGTACCCTCTAATTGAGGGCGCGCTTTATAATCCGGTATGCCTTATGGTGCAGAAAATACGGTATATATATATATATATATATATATATATATATATATATACACATATGAGGTCTGTCCAAAAAGTAATGGACCTTTTTATTTTTTTCAAAAACTATATGGATTTGAATCATGTGCACTTGCATCAGCCGAGCTTGAACCTTCGTGCGCATGCGTGAGTTTTTTCATGCCTGTCGGTTGTGTCATTCACCTGTGGGCAGGCTTTGAGTGAGCACTGGTCCAGCCCCCTCGTCGGATTTTCATTGTCAGGGCAATGGCTGAGCGACTGCTGCTTTGCTCCATGAAAATTTTTTCAGAAACTGTGTGAGACAGCCAGGTGGAAACCATTCGCAAAATTCAGATGGCTTTCGGTGAAGATTTTATCGGCGTCACACAGATTAAGGACCATTACAACTGGATTAAAGATGGCCCACACTTGGGGAGGGTGCGCCGCGCTCCAAGCGGCCATCGACAGGCTGAAATGACCACATCATTTCCAAAGTGAAGGCTGTGTTGATCCGGCATGTCGTGTGACTACCAGAGAAATCGCAGAAAATGTGGACATCAGCACTTTTGCGGCACATTCCACTGTTACAGGAGATTTTGTAATGAAAGACGTGCGGAGGAGTTCGTGCATCGGGACGGAGCCGCTCATGGCGCACAACAAACACCTCCGTGTTGGAAACCATTCGGAAGATTCAGATGGCTTTCGGTGGCTTTTCAGTCGAGTGAGTATCCGAGAAATTGTGTAACAGCTGTGCATGCCACAACATGTCCTGTGAGACTTCCAACACTGAGGTGTTTGTTGTGCGCCATGAGCGGCTCCGTCCCGATGCGCGAATTTCTCCGCACGTCTTTCATTACAAAATCTCCTGTAACAGTGGAATGTGCCACAAAAGTGCTGATGTCCACATTTTCTGCAATTTCTCTGGTAGTCACACGACGTGCCGGATCAACACAGCCTTCACATTGGAAATGATGTGGTCGTTTCAGCCTGTCGATGGCCGCTCGGAGCGCGGCGCGCCCTCCGCCGGTGTGGGCCGTCTTTCATCCGGTTGCAATGGTCCTTAATCTGTGTGACGCCGATAGAATCTTCACCGAAAGCCATGTAAATTTTGCGAATGGTTTCCACCTGGCTGGCTGTAACAGTTTCTGAAAAAATTTCATGAAGCAAAGCGGCAGTCGCTCAGCCATTTCCCTGACAATGAAAACCGACGAGGGGGCTGGACCAGTGCTCACACAAAGCCTGCCCACAGGCGAATGACGCAACCGACAGGCGTGAAAAAACTCACGCATGCGCAGGAAGGTTCAAGCTTGGCTGATGCAAGCGCACATGATTCAAATCCATATAGTTTTTGAAAAAATAAAAAGGTCTGTTACTTTTTGGACAGACCTCGTATGTATATATATATATATATATATATATATATATATATATATATGTATATATATATATATATATACACACCATGGTCAGTGAGAATTCCATGTCTAACTGGCATGCATTATTTTTGTGTATACACACACGTAGGTCGGCGAGTTAAGTCACTGTAATATCACCATAGCAACGCGCAAATGAGTTGGCGCAGATCAGCTGTGTTTTGACAGGTGAATGACAGAAACATGATAAAACATGGATTTACAAGTGAATTTTAATATTTTTGGCCAAAATAAAATGTTTGAGGAATGGAAAGATGAGGTGAGCAAATGAGAAGAACAGCAAAAGCAACGGCATAAAGATTTAACATCGGACGAACTGGATAAGATTGAAGACGGAAAGAAGAGAACACGAAAAAAGTTAAATAAATAGTTGTGTTTTAGCTCACTGTGTGGGACCATGGTATAAGCGGATTAAACAACTCGAAGCCATGCATCATACGGTTTGAATGCACTTCGCAGTGGTGTTTTAGACTCTGCGTTGTGCATTCAAACCATATACTGCACGGCTTCTCGTTGTTTAATCCTTACATATACGTTCCACCCAGCTAGAATAGAACACTGGGTGGAATAGCTATACACTACCTGCAACATGGTGACTGATGCTGCCCTGGAAGCTCTACTGACTCTCCCAGTCATGGAGGCACTAGACAACCTGTCTACTATGGCAACGTTTGGCAAAGCCATTGACTACTTCACCAGTGGGAAAGTTCCTGGGAAAGAAGGAATTCCACCAGAAGTTTTGAAAAGAGGAAATCTAACACTACTGCAGCATCTGCATGAGCCCCTGGGCCTCTGTTGGGAGAAAGGCTACATCTCTCAAGACATGAGGGATGTGATCACTGTCTAAGAACAAAGGCGACCGAAGCAATTGTAACAATTTTTGCAGCATTTCACTACTCAGTGCAGTTGGAAAAGTCTTTGTCCATGCCATTTTGGTATGCCTGCAGAGCCTTGCTTCACAAGTTTACGAGTTACAGTGCAGCTTCAGTGCTGGCAGGTCCACAGTGGACATGAGCTTCTCCTTACACCAGCTGCAGAAGAAGTGTTGAGAGCAGCAGGTACCATTGTACGTTGCCTTCATTAACCTGATCAAGGCCTTTGATCTGGTGAGCCAAAGCGGACTTTTCAATCTCCTGCAGTGGATCACCTATCCTCCAAGCTGGTCCACATGGTCACTTCCTTCCATGAGGACATGTACAGCACAGTCCATTTCAATGGATCAGCCTCAGAGGCCTTTCCAATGAGCAGCGCAGTGAAATAAGGTTACGTCGTGGCACAGATCATCTTCAGAATCTTTGTATCCATGTTCCTGTAGTATGCTTTTTCTGATTGCTCTGAAGGGATCTACCTCCACACCAGAGCTGATGGGAAACTATTCAGCATCACTCACCTGTGCATGAAAACCAAGTTCAAGGAGGTCCTCAAAAGGGAGTTGCTGTTCACAGACGATGCAGCTCTAATGTTACACAGTGAAGCTGGATTGCAGCAGTAAGTCAGTCATTTGTCTCACACCTGCAAGGAATTTGTCTAAACTATCAGCCTGAAAAAGACAAACCTCATGGATGCTGAATCTTCCCGAGACGTCATCATCGACAACATCTTGATGTGGTGGACACCTTTACCTATCTCGGGTTCTCCATCTCCAGGTCCCTCTCGTTGGATTCAGAAGTGGGTATGAGGATCACCAAAGCAGCAGCTGTCATGGCCAAACTGAACAAGTGAGTGTGGAGCAACAGCCAGCTGACTGAGAATACCAAGGTATGCATCTATCAAGCTTCTGTACTCAGCACACTCCTCTACGGCAGTGAGTCTTGGACCACATGTGCCATAGAAGGCTGAAAAGCTTCCACCTCCGCTGTCTTGAACAAATTCTTTACATCAGATGGCATGACAGACCGTCAAACACCGAGGTCCTACAGTATGCCAGCATCTCAGGTTTGCCAGTACTTCTCATTCAAAGACAACTCAGATGGTTGGGCCATGTGAGATGCATGGATCCAGGTCACATCCCCAAGGACATGCTTTGCGTGAGTTGTGCATGGGTTGCCGCCCTGTCAGCCGACCACAGCTCCACTTCAGACATCCTCAAACACGACATGAAGTTGGCAAATATTCACCTGAACACCTGGGAAACCACAATAGATTGTCAATAAGCCTGGAGGGCAATTGTCAAGGAGGGTGTCAAGAGGGCTAAGAACATTAGAAACACCCAAGACAAGCGAGCTAAGAGGAATGCAAGGGCAACCACTTCCACTCCATCATACTTTGTTTGTAGCTAGTGTGCAAGAGACTGTCACTCTACACTGAGACTCTACAGTCACTCTTAGAGATGCACACCCAACCCCTGGCACTACACTATCATCTCACGACATGAATGGATGCCGATGACCATTTACATATATACTAGTGTGTTGCCTGTGGGGATCCACAGGCTCTAGATTGGGTAGTGTTTATAAAATAGGTAGCTGTCATTTTTCAAGGGTGGTAATAAATTATGGAAAGTTTGTAAATTGAGTTGGAACAGCGTGTGAGTCCAGAATGTTTTAAGAACCTTAGACCTTAGACCTCAACAGTTTTTAGAAGAAGAATTCAACCCCTTTATTTCCTGTTAATTACATAATTTTTATGTTCATTTACTGTCTTAATGTACATTGTACTTACTGTTCGGTGTATTTATAAATTGTTTAGGTTCTTGTGATCATACACACACACACTCACACACACTCATCTTCAACTGCTTAGTCCAATTAAAAGTCACAGGGGATTGGAGCATATCTCAGCAGTCATCAAGTGCAAGGCGGGGTGCACCCTGGACAGAACACCAGTCTGTCGCAGGGCCACATATAGACAAACAAACATTCACACACCTACGGACAATTTAAAGTTTTCAGTCCATCTAACTTGCATATCTTTGGATGTGGGAGGAAGCCCGGGTGTTGTGAAAGTGTAGGAACACGGACCCACAACAGGGGGCGCAAATGAACGGACAATGGAGAAAGTCAAATAACAAAGCTTTACTGTTGTGAAACTTGCACAACAAACACAACTGATTACAATTTCGGGAACAAGCCGAATTCCAATGGTGTCATGTGGGCAGGCTCGAAGGTAGGAGACGTCTGTCCAAGTTGAACCGGAACCACCCGATTTCCACCGCCACCGAACCCCGGGAATACTGGAGCCGCCAAGTCCCGAACTCCCAGGTGGCCACTGCCTCCGCTCGTCGGATCCGGTACTGCTGGCGAGGAACAGAAACAGTCAGATGTGGGTGCGGCTGCACCCAGCAACACGTAGGGTGGAAACACCACCTCCACCTCTCGTCAGATACAATACTGCAGTGTAGGAATGTGAGTACTTATCCAATCACGTCCAACACAGTCTTCAGCTGTCCTATACACAAGCAACAAGGTATTAAGGTTTTAATCAACAGAATGATTGGCTGAGTTCGTTACCTCCTTGGTAGTGCGATATCTCGGCAATGAGGTGGAGATGCCGTCCAGCTGATATACCCCTCCGCTGATGGATGTCAGCTGTCTCAGTTGATAGGTGACGGCTGTCACCTTGGCTGCTCCTGTGAGGCGGCAGCGCCCTCTGGTGCCTGGAGCCCGCACTCCAGGCGGGGCGCCCTTTGGTGGTGGTGGACCAGCAGTACCTCCTCTTCAGCGGCCCACACAACAGGACCCCCCCCTCAACGGGCGCCTCCTGGCGCCCGACCGGGCTTGTCCGGGTGGCGGCGGTAGAAGTCGGCCAGGAGGGCCGGGTCCAGGATGAAGCTCTTCTTCACCCAGGAGCGTTCTTCGGGGCCGTACCCCTCCCAGTCCACCAGGTATTGAAAGCCCCGGCCCATCCGTCGGACATCCAGAAGCCGGCGCACAGTCCAAGCCGGCTCGCCATCGATGATCCGGGCAGGAGGTGGTGCCGGACCGGGAGTACAGAGGGGCAAGATGTGATGCGGTTTGAGTTTTGACACATGGAACACAGGATGGACCCGCAGTGAGGCCGGAAGCTGAAGCCTCACTGCGGCGGGATTGACGATTTTGAGGATCTTGTATGGTCCTATGTATCGATCTTTCAATTTCGGGGAGGCCACTTGCAGTGGAATGTCCTTGGTGGACAACCACACTTCCTGCCCGGGACGATACGTAGGGGCCGGGGTCCGCCGCCGGTCTGCATGGGTCTTAGCCCTCGTTCGGGCCCTCAACAAAGCAGAACGGGCAGCACGCCACACCCGACAGCACTTCCACAGGTGGGCCTGGACCGAGGGCACACCGACCTCTCCCTCAACCACCGGAAACAATGGGGGCTGATACCCCAAACACACCTCAAAAGGGGAGAGGCCGGTGGCTGACGACACTTGACTGTTGTGGGCGTACTCGATCCAGGCCAGATGAGTACTCCAGGCCGCCGGGTGCGCGGCTGTCATACAACGTAGTGTCTGCTCCATCTCTTGATTGGCCCGTTCTGCTTGCCCGTTGGTTTGGGGGTGATACCCGGACGAGAGACTGACCGTGGCCCCCAGTTCCTGGCAAAAGCTCCTCCAGACGTGCGAGGAGAACTGGGGACCGCGATCGGAGACGATGTCTGATGGTATCCCATGCAGCCGGACGACGTGGTGGACCAGGAGGTCCGCTGTCTCCTGGGCCGTTGGGAGCTTCGGGAGGGCCACGAAGTGGGCCGCCTTGGAGAATCGGTCCACTATCGTGAGGATGGCGGTGTTTCCCTGGGACGGTGGGAGGCCCGTGACAAAATCCAGGCCGATGTGAGACCAGGGGCGATGAGGCACGGGCAGCGGCTGTAGCAATCCCGAGGACTTGCGGTGGTCGGCTTTGCCCCTGGCGCAGGTGGTACAGGCCTGGATATAATCCCGGACGTCGGTCTCCAGGGATGCCCACCAGAAGCGCTGCCGGACAACTGCCACGGTTCTTCGCACCCCAGGATGACAGGAGAGCTTAGAACCGTGACAGAAGTCCAGGACCGCAGCCCTTGCTTCTGGTGGGACGTAGAGCCTGTTCTTCGGCCCGGTTCCGGGTTCCGGGCTTCGTGCCAGGGCCTCCCGGACGGTCTTCTCCACGTCCCAGGTGAGGGTGGCCACGATAGTGGACTCCGGGATGATGGGATCCGGGGGATCTGACGACTCCGTTCTGACTTCGTCTTCATGTACCTGGGACAAAGCATCCGATCTTTGATTTTTGGTCCCGGGACGGTAGGTGATCCGGAAGTCAAAACGGCCGAAGAACAGTGACCAGCGGGCTTGCCTGGGATTCAGCCGCTTGGCGGTCCTGATATACTCCAGGTTCCGGTGGTCAGTGAAAACCGTGAACGGCATGGACGTTCCCTCCAACAGATGTCTCCACTCCTCAAGAGCCTCTTTCACCGCAAGGAGTTCTCGATTGCCGACGTCATAGTTCCGTTCGGCCGGAATCAACCTGCGGGAAAAATAGGCACACGGGTGAAGGACCTTATCGGTCTTCCCGCTCTGGGACAGCACGGCTCCTATCCCTGAGTCCGAGGCGTCCACTTCAACCACTAACTGGCGACTAGGATCGGGCTGCACCAGAACGGGTGCAGACGAGAAGCGCCGTTTCAACTCCTTGAACGCGGCATCGCAACGACCCGACCAGGTGAAGGGAACTTTTGGCGAGGTCAGGGCTGTCAGGGGGCTAACTACCTGACTGTAGCCCTTAATGAACCTCCTGTAGAAATTAGCGAAGCCGAGGAACTGTTGCAGCTTCCTACGGCTTGTGGGTTGGGGCCAGTCTCTCACCGCCGCAACCTTGGCCGGGTCAGGAGCGACGGAGTTGGAGGAGATGATGAACCCCGGGAAGGACAAAGACGTGCGGTGGAACTCACACTTCTCGCCCTTCACAAACAGCCAGTTCTCCAACAACCGCTGTAGGACCTGACGTACATGCTTAACATGGGTCTCAGGGTCCGGAGAAAAGATGAGTATATCGTCTAGGTATACGAAGACGAACCGGTGAAGGAAATCCCGCAGGACATCGTTGACCAACGCTTGGAAAGTCGCGGGAGCGTTTGTGAGACCGAACGGCATGACCAGGTACTCAAAGTGACCTAAGGGGGTGTTAAATGTCGTCTTCCACTCGTCTCCCTTCCGGATCCGAACCAGGTGATACGCATTTCTAAGATCGAGCTTGGTGAAAATACGGGCTCCATGCAGGGGTGTGAACACCGAATCCAACAGGGGCAACGGGTATCGATTGCGAACCGTGATTTCGTTCAGTCCCCTGTAATCAATGCATGGACGAAGTCCGCCGTCTTTTTTACCCACAAAAAAGAAACCTGCACCCATCGGGGAGGTGGAATTCCGGATCAACCCGGCGGCTAACGAGTCCCGGATGTAGGTCTCCATTGATTCGCGCTCAGGCCGTGAGAGGTTGTACAGCCTGCTGGACGGGAACTCACTGCCCGGAACCAAATCAATGGCACAATCATAAGGACGGTGGGGGGGAAGGGTGAGCGCCAGATCCTTGCTGAACACGTCGACAAGGTCATGGTACTCCACCGGCACCGTCCCCAGATTGGGCGGGACTCTGACCTCCTCCTTAGCCTGGGAGCCGGGAGGAACCGAGGAACCTAAACACACCCGATGGCAGGTCTCGCTCCACTGTACTACTACCCCGGATGGCCAATCGATCCGGGGATTGTGTTTCAACATCCAGGGGAACCCTAAAACCACTCGGGAGGTAGCAGGAGTCACAAAAAACTCGATCTCCTCCCGGTGATTTCCGGGCACCACCAGAGTTACAGGTGGTGTCTTATGCGTGATTGGAGGGAGTAGGGAGCCATCTAGTGCTCGAACCTGCACAGGCAAGGTAAGCGCCACCAGAGGGAGCCCTATCTCCCTGGCCCATCTGCTGTCCAACAGATTCCCCTCCGAGCCCGTGTCCACCAGTGCTGGGGCCTTCAGGGTTGAGTCCTCATAAAGGATCGTAACTGGGAGTCATGTGGCGATGTGGGTGTGTCCCACGTGAATGTCTTGGCCCACCCCTAGCCCAGTCTCTAGGGGCGGGCGTTGGTGTTTAACCGCTCGGGGCAGTCTCTCACTTGGTGCTCTATCGAACCACAAACAAAACATACTCCGTGGGCCCGCCTCCTCTGTGCATCTGGTGCCCTAAATGTTGCCCTGCTCGTGTCCATAGCTTCGTCAGCAGGGGGAGCTGTAGCCACACGGAGCGCAGGGGCCGTGGAGCGTGGGGAAGGCGGAGCGCGGTCGGAACCGGAAGGGAGAGGGATGGCGCGTGCCCGGCCACGCCCTTCGTCTCGTTCCCGCCGACGTTCTTCTAACCGGTTGTCTAACCGTATAACAAGATCGATGAGCCCATCTAAATCCCGCGGTTCGCCCTTAGCCACCAGGTGCTCCTTAAGAACCAATGACAGTCCGTTTACAAAGGCGGCGCGGAGGGCAGTGCTATTCCAGCCGGACCTCGCAGCCGCGATGCGGAAGTCGACTGCATAGGCAGCTGCGCTCCGACGCCCCTGTCTCATTGACAGTAGCACGGCTGAAGTGGTTTCTCCTCTATTAGGGTGATCGAACATGGTTCTGAACTCCCTCACAAACCCATCATATGTCTGAAGGAGCCGTGAATTCTGCTCCCAGAGCGCTGTAGCCCAAGCGCGTGCCTCGCCGCGAAGCAGGTTTATTACATAAGCTACCTTGCTAGCATCGGTCGCGTACATAACAGGACGTTGTGCGAAGACGAGCGAACACTGCATAAGGAAATCCGCGCACGTCTCCACACAACCTCCGTATGGCTCTGGAGGACTTATGTATGCTTCCGGGGAAGGTGGGGGGGTCGTTGAACGACCTGTGGAACGTCAATATTACGCACAGGGTCGACAGGAGGGGGAGCTGCAGCAGCGCCCTGGGGGCGCGCCTCCACCTGCGCGGCGAGAGCCTCCACCCTGCGGTTAAGGAGGACGTTCTGCTCAGTCATAAGATCCAACCGAGCCGTGAAAGTAGTGAGGATCCGCTGCAACTCTCCGATCACTCCTCCTGCGGGCGCCTGTGCGCCCTGTTCTTCCATTGGCCGTTCAACAGCCGGTTGACGCCCCTCGGGATCCATGACGTTGGCCGAGATATCCTGTTGTGAAAGTGTAGGAACACGGACCTACAACAGGGGGCGCAAATGAACGGACAATGGAGAAAGTCAAATAACAAAGCTTTACTGTTGTGAAACTTGCACAACAAACACAACTGATTACAATTTCGGGAACAAGCCGAATTCCAATGGTGTCGTGTGGGCAGGCTCGAAGGTAGGAGACGTCTGTCCAAGTCGAACCGGAACCACCCGATTTCCACCGCCACCGAACCCCGGGAATACTTGAGCCGCCAAGTCCCGAACTCCCAGGTGGCCACTGCCTCCGCTCGTCGGATCCGGTACTGCTGGCGAGGAACAGAAACAGTCAGATGTGGGTGCGGCTGCACCCAGCAACACGTAGGGTGGAAACACCACCTCCACCTCTCGTCAGATACAATACTGCAGTGTAGGAATGTGAGTACTTATCCAATCACGTCCAACACAGTCTTCAGCTGTCCTATACACAAGCAACAAGGTATTAAGGTTTTAATCAACAGAATGATTGGCTGAGTTTGTTACCTCCTTGGTAGTGCGATATCTCGGCAATGAGGTGGAGATGCCGTCCAGCTGATATACCCCTCCGCTGATGGATGTCAGCTGTCTCAGTTGATAGGTGACGGCTGTCACCTTGGCTGCTCCTGTGAGGCGGCAGCGCCCTCTGGTGCCTGGAGCCCGCACTCCAGGCAGGGCGCCCTCTGGTGGTGGTGGACCAGCAGTACCTCCTCTTCAGCGGCCCACACGACACCGGGCACCCGGAAGGAACCCACATAAACACTGGGAAAACACACAAACTCCACACAGAAAGGCCACAGGCAGGAATCGAACCCATGATCTTCTCGCTGTGAGGCAACAGTGCTAACCACTACGCCACCGTGCTGCCCATATTTACACTATTATTATTATTATTATCATCATCATCATCATCATCAGTATTACTGTTGTTATTTTATTTTATTCTTACTTCAATTTTGTCATTTGATTTTTCAATGGAACACAATGGAAGTAAGTGTTTTCACTTTCTTGTGTCATACATATATATATATATATAGAGAGAGAGAGAGAGAGAGAGAGAGAGAGAGAGAGAGAGAGAGAGAGAGAGAGAGAGATAATAAACAAATAAATAAATTCTCTAACAAATTTTTAACATGTTCAAAATTTATTTGCAACAAGATGTACTGTTTGTGATATATATATATAATATACATGCAATGTAAGAAAATTTTCTTTCATTTTAAAGTACTTAATTTAGACCAAAATAGGACCAAAGCATGGCCTCACATTAAATCCGCCCAATCCAAACAAAGCATGCCTGTACCTCAGAGCAAATAAATATATTCATTCCACTTTGGCACAAAGTATGACTGTGTTGCCAAACAAATGAGAACACCCGAAGGCCAGTTTAGCCCTGCTTGGCCTCTCTCAGTCTGATTTAACATCAGTTAGTGACTAAGGTCCTTACAGCTATAAACTCCTCCTCCCTCTTTATTCCATACGGCATACAGTTACACACGGCATGCTGTGTGTAACTGTGAATTTGTACATACTCGACAGCATTTGTTCACTCCACTCTGTATGTGTTGTTGTGATTTGTTTGCCAGTGCACCCTGCAGGCAGAGCCCAGCTTTCCTGCAGGGTTAGTAACAGCCGTGGCACGTGACAAAAATCAATCCTTCGAAGGTTCTCCTCCTCCCTCCACTTCTGTTTTTCCACACATCCAAATCCCAAAAATAGCAACTACCTCATGTCACTGCCCCCCCCCCCCTCCACTTCATCCCCCAACACGCACACATTCAGGCAAATACACACATTCTCACAAATGCACACCTTCACACAAACATGCAAACACTGAAACTAGCCAGCAACTGAAAGTGAATTATTCAACACTGCCAGAGCACATCTGAGAAGAGACGGAAGTGAGACAACTGCAGAGGAATACGGTAAAAAAAAAAGACACATGATGGGGTGGGAAAAAAATCAAGGTAACACTGTATTTTTGTCACTGCGCATGTGGATAAAAAGCTTTTGGAATTATGAGGTCACTGGACAGAAATCTTTGGTCATGCTGATATATTTGCAGGAGAATGAAGGTCCAAGACATTAAGCTAGTATCTCACAGAGCTGTGAATGCTGCCGAACATAGCAAATTTTGGCTTTCATCTGGGTTTGTTAAAGGTTGCAAAACAGTTTCCAAACAGTTGTTAGGGTTGCGAACGGTACATCTTGTCGCAAATAAATTTTGAACATGTTCAAAATTTGTTAGAGAATTTATTTTTCCACAAACAGTTGTAAATGTTTGTAAAACAGTTGTAAACATTGACTAAAGTTCTTTTTGGTTCACAACCACTCGCTGACCCAAATAGTCTTCCTTTTCTTCTAACTTTCTTTGTTTTCTTTTTCTTCTTCATCGACAGCAGCACGTTGGGCTTATTCCTGACATAAATTAATTTCCATGTTCTGGAAATCTCCATCTTTTATATCTTCTATATAGCTTCTTCAAGCAAGTATTCTGAGCTCTGTCTTCCACAGTGGTCAGGATAAATCTGAATGCTGGGGACACTTGCTCAGGATTTTACCAGGAGTTGTCAAAAGGGCCCAAATGTTTCTAAACAGTGGCAATAGGTGCTAATTGCTACAAACACTGTCACGAACATATGTTAATAGTCGCTAATGTTCGGCCATTGTTATTCACAAACACTTTGCAAACATTCTCACTCATATTGCTAATTGTTGCTAAACACCACTAAATGTCACTAATGACAGACTTTCACCTGCATGGCTGTGAGACTTGCATGCTAACCAGTGACCTAATGATATAGATCTCTTTTGAGGATCCTTGGGTACCAATGGAATGACTGGTATCAAATGAGTGCCAACTCAGATGAGGAGGAAGCATGGTGAGGGAATGTCAGCAATGACATTTTGGCCATGTGGCACATTTCTCTGGGCATGACCCAGCACGCAGGTGCCTCTGTGTTGAGGACCCCAGCAAATGGAGAAGGCCAAGGGGAACCCTACTTTTCACCCAGCTGTGGCACACAGATAGTTACTTTTGAGAGGTAGAATGGACCAATTGTCTGCCTGGATGGTTGCTACCATGATATGTCATCAACCATCAATGAAAGATGCTTAGTTAAAATATTAGCTTCTCTGACAACAATCCTGCAGTCTTCATATTCACCTTTGAAGTACAACCCCAATTTGGATGCGATGGAAAATGTAGACAAATTACATGAATTTGATCCAACAAAACATGACATATCTTGGGTTCAAACTGTCTACAATGATATAAAAGTCAAAGTGACATGCAAAGTTAAGGTTGTAGCTCCTTTAAACACTTAGCTACGTGTGAGCACATAACCTCTTTCTACCTCTTTTGGTTAGTGGAGGTAAACACAAACATGGCAAATTGTACATTATAACACTTGAAATGCATGCAGGCTGTTTTAAAAAGAGCTGGCTGTTTGACTAAAATTATGGATAATACCCCTGGGCAAAATAAAACTATGATGGGGGACTCAAAAGCATCCAGAATACGCCTAGATGCTGTGATGATGCTGTGATGTGTCATTAGTGGCTCATGGTGTCTATATAGTTCAGGTAATGTAAAACGACACGTAGAACTTCCTTCCATTCTGTACTTTGTCTTTTTGTTTTCTGTGTGTGTGTGAATGGCTGAGAGGACTCTGTGTGAAACTGTAACCTGAGAAATAAACAAATCTCAAAGATCATATTTCATATGCTCTGGCAGATACATCTGGTACCTTTCCATTCAAATAGATTTCCACCCGACCAAAAAGCATCTGGGTCAATCACAACCTTTTTGTGATATGGGGCAGGTTTTATTAGATGGAGAGAGGAGCATCGCTAAGGCGCTTTTGTGAAATTCAAGATGGCTGCCCCTGATGTGGTACCATCTCCACAATCTTATCTGATTTGCAACACCAAATCGCAAATAATTTATTCGTGATTAGTTTTTACAGCATATATGGCTCTGCTAGGTCTTGACATTTGTTCAAACCTGTCCAAAATTTAATTACTTTTCTCTTGACTAATGTGTAATCCTTCAACCATTTGGAATCTGTATTGGCTCCAAACTTTTGGACTTACACAGATATAGCGCTGCCAGCCGTCCCGCATTAGGCTGGACAGTCCCGGTATTTACCCCTGTGTCCCGTGTCCCACATGAGTGTGTGCAGGATGCCCAATAGTCCCGCATTTGTGTGGGTCTGGACATGCTCCCGGACCCCCTTAGTTACGCTTTGCTCCCTTGGTACTTGCAACCATGTGTGACTGTCCCACATTGGTAAATTGAAATGTTGGTAGGTATGCAGATATTAACTTGAGTTGGACCTTTTTAGGTCACCCAAGGTCACAGGTCATATGACCATTAGAATGGTGATATATGACATCATATTCATGTTTAATACTAACCATACTTGTATCTTTAACCAATCCCACATAATAGCCAATCAAATTATCCCCAATAATCACTGAATCAAAATTCTGACCTTGACTTTTACCTGTGTACAGTTGGAAAACATGATTTAAAGCATGTCATGTGTAAGGCTTGACACAGTCACAAGGACCAGCTAATGCATTTACATCACCTCCTATAGACCCTGTCAGGATTTTTTTTTTTTTTCCTGGCTGTACAAGTTTATCCTAAAATAAATGCACTGCATGTTATTTCTATTATTGGTGTGGAGTATAGCAGATCATAATGTACAAACATCTGCAGACATCTGTTCAGAGAATTGGCCGACGATGTGGAGTCGGCAAATTCTAATGTCCGTTGACAGCAGCATTTCTGGGATGATTTATGTCTTGGTTGCTACACGACGGTATATTTCCTAATTAGTTCAGCTTCCATGAGTGTGTATGTTACAAAGAGCCTTATATCCAGTTATGTAAATCTGAAACTGTAATTGACAGAAGATAATTCATTTAGAGTTTGCCAACTATATACAGCTATATAAAGTGTGTGTGTGTGTGTGTGTGTGTGTGTGTGTGTGTGTGTGTGTGTGTGTGTGTGTGTGTGTGTGTGTGTGTGTGTGTGTGTGTGTGTGTGTGTGTGTGTGTGTGTATCTCAGGAACCACTGAATGCAATCATATTGCACATTTTATTTTAAATTGGTAGAAATAACATCTCAGCATGACATTAATATGAAGATCAAATGTCAAGGTCAGTCAAGGTCATTCACTTGTCTAAAGGTCACATTTTCCATAATACCTTCAAAACAAAGAGAGCTTGAAGACAACTGCTTATGTATAATATAGTATCATCATGATGTCACCGACTGACATTGTGTGACACTAACTGAGCAAAAAATAATTTGCTGCATTAACTTTGAAACAAGGAGCACTAGAAGGATGGAATATGTTGATTTATATGTGACATAATCATGATGTCATCATGTCTTCTCATTATACACATTCCTCTTTGTGAAACACATCTTGTGTAAAAATGCTTTGTAGTGACCAATGGACCTTGTTGGCATGACCATGATATGTACAACTCTGTCCATAAATGTGCATTTATTAATGCTAATTTTTGACCAATGCTATTGTGTTTGCAATAGTCACCAACACATACATGGGGAGATACCTACAAGCAACTCTATAGATTCTCTGAATTATTGTTGTTTGAATGTTTTTGACCCTGTTGGTGAGTTTTTTGGGAAAACCCATCACAAGTCAACTTGAATAAAAAGATCACATAATAATACAATTGAAACCTCGAAATAAATGGCAAATGGACTATGTCTGCAGTATATAATCATGCTTGTAACTGTTAAAATGGCCTGACCAGTGGGTCACCCCTCTGAGTCTGGTCTGCTTGAGGTTTCTTCCTCAATATCATCAGAGGGAGTTTTTCCTCACCACTATTGCCTGTCTGCTTGCTCTAGGACAGGGGTAGGCAACCTGTTCCAGAAAGAGCCATGAGGGTGCAGGTTTTCTTTGCAGCCACTGACTCCACCAGGTGATTTTACTGATTAATATCACTTTGAGCAGATGGAATCAGTTAATCAGTGAAATCACCTGGTGGAGTCAGTGGCTGCAAAGAAAACCTGCACCCTCATGGCTCTTTCTGGAACAGGTTGCCTACCCCTGCTCTAGGAGTTGGTAAGGTTAGAGCTCACTTGTGTGAAGTGCCTTAAGGCTGTGATTTGGTGCTATATAAATTAAATAAAATTAATTGAATTGAAATAAACTCAACTGTTATATCTAATGTAGAAGATAAAAAGGTTTTACAGTGATATGTTATATTCACCCAGTAATGTCTGGGTGCTTCAAGGCAACGTACTCAACTACATACCAGAAGCAACTTGGGTATTAAGGACCTTGCTCAGTGGCACATTAGTGTTTTTTTTCTGGTCGCAAGATAGCTCATCTAACCTTGAGACCTCCACATCATCACAGGTTGAGAAAGCCTATCTATCTATCTATCTATCTATCTATCTATCTATCTATCTATCTATCTATCTATCTATCTATCTATCTATCTATCTATCTATCTATCTATCTATCTATCTATCTATCTATCTATCTATCTATCTATCTATCTATCTATCTATCTATCTATCTATCTATCTATCTATCTATCTATCTATCTATCTATCTATCTATCTATCTATCTATCTATCTATCTATCTATCTATCTATCTATCTATCTATCTATCTATCTATCTATCTATGAAAAGGAACTAGAAGGTCATTTAGATTCTTCAGAAATGATCTCTGCAATCACACACATCAACATGGAAAAATACAAATAAGGAAGAGTAAAATAAATCTGTTCAATGCAAATGACACTGTGTGCACTATTTTGTACATGATTTAGTAAGTGAACCACACTTCAAGTTAAATACAACATTCAAGGACTACACACAGCAAACAAAATATAAAGCATGATGACATTTCTCCTTGTGTGTGTTTTAAAAAATCCAAACATGTTAAACTTTCTTTTGAGCTTCATTTTGTCCATTACGGTTCTCACACAAAACAATATGCAGAATTTTCCCATGGGCACCCAGGTTACGGATCAATTCACACATTTATTACCAGAGTGTCAAAGGTAAGAAGAAAGTAGATTGTACCCAGAAGGCACAGGTGTGCACATGCACACACGCATGCACACACACACACACACACACACACACACACACACACACACACACACACACACACACACACACACACACACACACACACACACACACACACACACACACACACACACATTTCAACTAAATGCTTTAAAATTCCAGTGCATGACAGTGAAGCAGCTAATCAGAGGATGAGGATATGGTGCAACTGAGAAGAGTTAATGGTGGATCAGATTAGAGTGAAAGAGAAAAATTACAGGTATTACAATATAAGGACAGAGGACCGAGCTCCACTTCCCATCAGTCAAATAGAGATAGAGAGGAAAATAGCGTGTGAGAACGTCTGACTCCAGCAAACCTCCACTTTCAATGCAATTTACTTATAGAGCATCAAATCACAACATAAGTTATTTCAATGCACCACACATGAGTAAGGCTTTGACCCAAAAGCAAGCATACTTGAAACAGAAATAAGAAAAAAAAAAACTGCATTTGTGCTTTTTGATTATAAGAAGAAACCTTAAGCAGACCAGAATCAGTGGGGTGGCCATCTGCTTTGGACATACTACCATAATAGAACAAAAAAACAACATTTAATTGTCAAAAAATGCAGTGACAGAAATTTTGCAGCTAAGTACCCATACAGGGTGGGCAAATAAAATGTTACCACTTTTTGATCATGCACAGGTTTTTGAAAGGAGAACTTAATTGAAAATTTTATTTACAGACTTGTAACAGAAGCATCAAATTAACATTTGATACCAAAGGTTTCCCACTTTGTCTCTTGTTTTCCACACAGTTCAATAATTGATGACATGTTCAATCCACGCTCCTCTTCTTTGATTACAACTGCAACACGCACATTGAAGTTTTTGATGACATTGACACACATCTCAACAGGGATTCTGTGAATTTCTTTTTTCATTTTCAGGAATTGATAATCCTGAAAATAAAAAAGAAATCTTTGTTATTTTGGAAATTGTACAAATTAAAAAGTGGTAACATTTTATTGGCCCACCCTGTATACAGTCTTCTTCTTCTTTGTCTTTCAGCTGTTCCCGTTAGGGGTCGCCACAGCAGATCAATCGTTTCCATCTCACCCTGTCCTCTGTATCTTCCTCTGTCACACCAACCACCTGCATGTCCTCTCTCAGCACATCCATGAACCTCCTCTTTGGTCTCCCTCTTCTCCTCCTGCCTGGTGGCTCCATCCTCAGCATCCTTCTCCCTATATACCCTGGGTCCCTCCTCTGCACATGTCCAAACCATCTCAATCTCACCTCTCTGACTTTGTCTCCAAACCGTCCCACCTGAGCTGTCCCTCTGATATGTTCATTCCTAATCTTGTCCATTCTTGTCACTCCCAAAGAGAATCTCAACATCTTCAGCTCTGCCACCTCCAGCTCTGCCTCCTGTCTTTTTGTTAGTGCCACTGTCTCTAAACCATACAACATAGCTGGTCTCACTACTGTTTTGTAAACTTTCCCCTTCACCCTTGCTGATATTCTTCGGTCACAAATCACTCCTGCCACCTTTCTCCACCGACTCCACCCTGCCTGCACTCTCTTCTTCACCTCTCTACCACACTCTCCATTACTTTGAACAGTTGACCCCAAATATTTAAACTCATCTACTTTCACCACTTCTACTCCTTGTAACTGCACTATTCCACTGGGCTCCCTCTCGTTCACACACATGTACTCAGTCTTGCTTCTACTGACTTTCATTCCCCTTCTCTCCAAAGCATATCTCCACTTCTCCAGACTAGACTCAACTTGCTCTCTACTCTCACTACAGATCACAATGTCATCTGCAAACATCATAGTCCATGGGGACTCCTGTCTGATCTCATCTGTCAACCTGTCCATCACCACTGCAAACAAGAAAGGACTCAGAGCTGATCCTTGGTGTAATCCCACCTCCACCTTGAATGAGTCTGTCATTCCGACTGTGCATCTCACCGCTGTCACACTATTCTTGTACATGTCCTGCACTACCCTAACATACTTCTCTGCCACTCCAGACTTCCTCATACAATGCCACAACTCTTCTCTTGGCACCCTATCATAAGCTTTTTCTAAGTCCACAATCACACAATGTAACTCTTTCTGTCCTTCTCTGTACTTTTCCAACAGTATTCTCAGAGCAAACATTGCATCTGTAGTGCTCTTTCTCGGCATGAAACCATATTGCTGCTCACAGATCTTCACCTGTTTTCTAAGCTTAGCTTCTACTACTCTTTCCCATAACTTCATGCTGTGGCTGATCAGCTTTATGCCTCTGTAGTTACTGCAGCTCTGCACATCACCCTTGTTCTTGAAAATAGGAACCAGCATACTTTGTCTCCACTCCTCAGGCATCCTCTCACTTTCCAAGATTTTATTAAACAATCTGGTTAGAAACTCTACTGCCATCTCTCCTAGACATTTCCATGCCTCCATTGGAATGTCATCTGGACCAACTGCCTTTCCACTCTTCATCCTCTTCATAGCAGCCCTCACTTCTTCCTTGCTAATCTCTTTTACTTCCTGATTTACTCTCGCCACATCATCCAGCCTTTTCTCTTGCTCATTTTCTTTATTCATCAACTCTTCAAAATATTCCCTCCACCTTCTCAGCACACACTCCTCACTTGTCAGCACATTACCATGTGCATCTTTTACCACCCTAACCTGCTGCACATCCTTTCCAGCTCTGTCCCTTTGTCTGGCTAATCGGTACAAGTCATTTTCTCCTTCCTTACTATTCAACTTCTTGTACAGCTCGCAATATGCCTTTTCCTTTGCTTTTGCCATGTTGTGTGGGCCGCTGAAGAGGAGGTACTGCTGGCCCACCACCACAAGATGGCGCCCTGCTTGAAGTGCGGGCTTCAAGCACGAGAGGGTGTCGGCTTTGCTGGAGGTGACAGCTGTCATCAATCAACACAAGCTGTCACCCATCACCACCACTACAACGACCAGACTGCAACTCCACCTCCTCGCCGAGAAATCAACTACCATTCAGGTAATTTCTCTGCTGACTGACACTTTGTGTGTAATAACCTGAACTTCTGTTGCAGCCGTTTTCCTGGAGTGTGTCCTTATCTGAGGGATTGGCGTTTGGTGTGACAGCGACGGCTTCGCCTCACACCCCAACCCAGATAAGTGGTTGACCAGGAGCTGCACGAGTGTGTGTGATTGGAGGTGGAGGTTTTCCCTCCTTTACTTAATACAGACTGTGGGATTACTGAGTGTGCGAACTCACACTCATCTGGACTGTCTCTGTTCTCTGCCAGCAGTACCGGGTCTGACTGCTGAAGACAGCGGCCACCTGGGGCGCAGGGCTTGGCGGCTCCGGTGTTCTTCAGCTCCGTTGGTGTTGGAAGCTGTGTGGGGATCCAGCTCTTCTCTCTCCAGGCGTCTTCTATCGTCGAGCCTGCCCACACGTCACCTGGTGTATGATTGACAGTCCACCATATTGTTATTGTCTGTACGTTGTTGTGCGATTCACAACATTAAATTGTTACTTTTTGGCTTATCCATTGTCCGTTCATTAACGCCCCCTGTTGTGGGTCCGTGTCACGACACTTTCACAACAGGATTTCTCGGCCAGCGTCATGGATCCCGAGGGGCGTCAACCATCGCTTGAACAGCCAATGGGAGAGCGAGGTGCACAGGCCTTTGCCAGCCGAGTACCACGACCTTTGCCAGCCAAGTACCACGACCTTGCTGACGTCTTCAGCAAGGATCTGGCACTCACGCTGCCCCCGCACCGTCCGTACGATTGTGCCATTGATTTGATACCGGGTGCTGAGTACCTGTCCAGCAGGCTGTACAACCTCTCATGTCCGGAACGCGAATCAATGGAGACCTACATCCGGGACTCGTTAGCTGCCGGGTTGATCCGGAACTCCACCTCCCCGATGGGTGCTGGTTTCTTTTTTGTGGGCAAGAAGGACGGCGGACTCCGTCCATGCATTGATTACAGAGGGCTGAACGAGATCACGGTTCGTAACCGATACCCGTTACCTCTGTTGGATTCAGTGTTCACGCCCCTGCATGGAGCCCAAATTTTCACGAAGTTGGATCTTAGGAATGCTTATCACCTGGTTCGTTAAGGTTGCAAAGTTAAGGTTGTAGCTCCTTTAAACACTTAGCTACGTGTGAGCACATAACCTCTTTCTACCTCTTTTGGTTAGTGGAGGTAAACACAAACATGGCAAATTGTACATTATAACACTTGAAATGCATGCAGGCTGTTTTAAAAAGAGCTGGCTGTTTGACTAAAATTATGGATAATACCCCTGGGCAAAATAAAACTATGATGGGGGACTCAAAAGCATCCAGAATACGCCTAGATGCTGTGATGATGCTGTGATGTGTCATTAGTGGCTCATAGTGTCTATATAGTTCAGGTAATGTAAAACGACACGTAGAACTTCCTTCCATTCTGTACTTTGTCTTTTTGTTTTCTGTGTGTGTGTGAATGGCTGAGAGGACTCTGTGTGAAACTGTAACCTGAGAAATAAACAAATCTCAAAGATCATATTTCATATGCTCTGGCAGATACATCTGGTACCTTTCCATTCAAATAGATTTCCACCCGACCAAAAAGCATCTGGGTCAATCACAACCTTTTTGTGATATGGGGCAGGTTTTATTAGATGGAGAGAGGAGCATCGCTAAGGCGCTTTTGTGAAATTCAAGATGGCTGCCCCTGATGTGGTACCATCTCCACAATCTTATCTGATTTGCAACACCAAATCGCAAATAATTTATTCGTGATTAGTTTTTACAGCATATATGGCTCTGCTAGGTCTTGACATTTGTTCAAACCTGTCCAAAATTTAATTACTTTTCTCTTGACTAATGTGTAACCCTTCAACCATTTGGAATCTGTATTGGCTCCAAACTTTTGGACTTACACAGATATAGCGCTGCCAGCCGTCCCGCATTAGGCTGGACAGTCCCGGTATTTACCCCTGTGTCCCGTGTCCCACATGAGTGTGTGCAGGATGCCCAATAGTCCCGCATTTGTGTGGGTCTGGACATGCTCCCGGACCCCCTTAGTTACGCTTTGCTCCCTTGGTACTTGCAACCATGTGTGACTGTCCCACATTGGTAAATTGAAATGTTGGTAGGTATGCAGATATTAACTTGAGTTGGACCTTTTTAGGTCACCCAAGGTCACAGGTCATATGACCATTAGAATGGTGATATATGACATCATATTCATGTTTAATACTAACCATACTTGTATCTTTAACCAATCCCACATAATAGCCAATCAAATTATCCCCAATAATCACTGAATCAAAATTCTGACCTTGACTTTTACCTGTGTACAGTTGGAAAACATGATTTAAAGCATGTCATGTGTAAGGCTTGACACAGTCACAAGGACCAGCTAATGCATTTACATCACCTCCTATAGACCCTGTCAGGATTTTTTTTTTTTTTCCTGGCTGTACAAGTTTATCCTAAAATAAATGCACTGCATGTTATTTCTATTATTGGTGTGGAGTATAGCAGATCATAATGTACAAACATCTGCAGACATCTGTTCAGAGAATTGGCCGACGATGTGGAGTCGGCAAATTCTAATGTCCGTTGACAGCAGCATTTCTGGGATGATTTATGTCTTGGTTGCTACACGACGGTATATTTCCTAATTAGTTCAGCTTCCATGAGTGTGTATGTTACAAAGAGCCTTATATCCAGTTATGTAAATCTGAAACTGTAATTGACAGAAGATAATTCATTTAGAGTTTGCCAACTATATACAGCTATATAAAGTGTGTGTGTGTGTGTGTGTGTGTGTGTGTGTGTGTGTGTGTGTGTGTGTGTGTGTGTGTGTGTGTGTGTGTGTGTGTGTGTGTGTGTGTGTATCTCAGGAACCACTGAATGCAATCATATTGCACATTTTATTTTAAATTGGTAGAAATAACATCTCAGCATGACATTAATATGAAGATCAAATGTCAAGGTCAGTCAAGGTCATTCACTTGTCTAAAGGTCACATTTTCCATAATACCTTCAAAACAAAGAGAGCTTGAAGACAACTGCTTATGTATAATATAGTATCATCATGATGTCACCGACTGACATTGTGTGACACTAACTGAGCAAAAAATAATTTGCTGCATTAACTTTGAAACAAGGAGCACTAGAAGGATGGAATATGTTGATTTATATGTGACATAATCATGATGTCATCATGTCTTCTCATTATACACATTCCTCTTTGTGAAACACATCTTGTGTAAAAATGCTTTGTAGTGACCAATGGACCTTGTTGGCATGACCATGATATGTACAACTCTGTCCATAAATGTGCATTTATTAATGCTAATTTTTGACCAATGCTATTGTGTTTGCAATAGTCACCAACACATACATGGGGAGATACCTACAAGCAACTCTATAGATTCTCTGAATTATTGTTGTTTGAATGTTTTTGACCCTGTTGGTGAGTTTTTTGGGAAAACCCATCACAAGTCAACTTGAATAAAAAGATCACATAATAATACAATTGAAACCTCGAAATAAATGGCAAATGGACTATGCTGCAGTATATAATCATGCTTGTAACTGTTAAAATGGCCTGACCAGTGGGTCACCCCTCTGAGTCTGGTCTGCTTGAGGTTTCTTCCTCAATATCATCAGAGGGAGTTTTTCCTCACCACTATTGCCTGTCTGCTTGCTCTAGGACAGGGGTAGGCAACCTGTTCCAGAAAGAGCCATGAGGGTGCAGGTTTTCTTTGCAGCCACTGACTCCACCAGGTGATTTTACTGATTAATATCACTTTGAGCAGATGGAATCAGTTAATCAGTGAAATCACCTGGTGGAGTCAGTGGCTGCAAAGAAAACCTGCACCCTCATGGCTCTTTCTGGAACAGGTTGCCTACCCCTGCTCTAGGAGTTGGTAAGGTTAGAGCTCACTTGTGTGAAGTGCCTTAAGGCTGTGATTTGGTGCTATATAAATTAAATAAAATTAATTGAATTGAAATAAACTCAACTGTTATATCTAATGTAGAAGATAAAAAGGTTTTACAGTGATATGTTATATTCACCCAGTAATGTCTGGGTGCTTCAAGGCAACGTACTCAACTACATACCAGAAGCAACTTGGGTATTAAGGACCTTGCTCAGTGGCACATTAGTGTTTTTTTTCTGGTCGCAAGATAGCTCATCTAACCTTGAGACCTCCACATCATCACAGGTTGAGAAAGCCTATCTATCTATCTATCTATCTATCTATCTATCTATCTATCTATCTATCTATCTATCTATCTATCTATCTATCTATCTATCTATCTATCTATCTATCTATCTATCTATCTATCTATCTATCTATCTATCTATCTATCTATCTATCTATCTATCTATCTATCTATCTATCTATCTATCTATCTATCTATCTATCTATCTATCTATCTATCTATCTATCTATCTATCTATCTATCTATCTATGAAAAGGAACTAGAAGGTCATTTAGATTCTTCAGAAATGATCTCTGCAATCACACACATCAACATGGAAAAATACAAATAAGGAAGAGTAAAATAAATCTGTTCAATGCAAATGACACTGTGTGCACTATTTTGTACATGATTTAGTAAGTGAACCACACTTCAAGTTAAATACAACATTCAAGGACTACACACAGCAAACAAAATATAAAGCATGACATTTCTCCTTGTGTGTGTTTTAAAAAATCCAAACATGTTAAACTTTCTTTTGAGCTTCATTTTGTCCATTATGGTTCTCACACAAAACAATATGCAGAATTTTCCCATGGGCACCCAGGTTACGGATCAATTCACACATTTATTACCAGAGTGTCAAAGGTAAGAAGAAAGTAGATTGTACCCAGAAGGCACAGGTGTGCACATGCACACACACAGCACACACACACACACACACACACACACACACACACACACACACACACACACACACACACACACACACACACACACACACACACACACACACACACACATTTCAACTAAATGCTTTAAAATTCCAGTGCATGACAGTGAAGCAGCTAATCAGAGGATGAGGATATGGTGCAACTGAGAAGAGTTAATGGTGGATCAGATTAGAGTGAAAGAGAAAAATTACAGGTATTACAATATAAGGACAGAGGACCGAGCTCCACTTCCCATCAGTCAAATAGAGATAGAGAGGAAAATAGCGTGTGAGAACGTCTGACTCCAGCAAACCTCCACTTTCAATGCAATTTACTTATAGAGCATCAAATCACAACATAAGTTATTTCAATGCACCACACATGAGTAAGGCTTTGACCCAAAAGCAAGCATACTTGAAACAGAAATAAGAAAAAAAAAAACTGCATTTGTGCTTTTTGATTATAAGAAGAAACCTTAAGCAGACCAGAATCAGTGGGGTGGCCATCTGCTTTGGACATACTACCATAATAGAACAAAAAAACAACATTTAATTGTCAAAAAATGCAGTGACAGAAATTTTGCAGCTAAGTACCCATACAGGGTGGGCAAATAAAATGTTACCACTTTTTGATCATGCACAGGTTTTTGAAAGGAGAACTTAATTGAAAATTTTATTTACAGACTTGTAACAGAAGCATCAAATTAACATTTGATACCAAAGGTTTCCCACTTTGTCTCTTGTTTTCCACACAGTTCAATAATTGATGACATGTTCAATCCACGCTCCTCTTCTTTGATTACAACTGCAACACGCACATTGAAGTTTTTGATGACATTGACACACATCTCAACAGGGATTCTGTGAATTTCTTTTTTCATTTTCAGGAATTGATAATCCTGAAAATAAAAAAGAAATCTTTGTTATTTTGGAAATTGTACAAATTAAAAAGTGGTAACATTTTATTGGCCCACCCTGTATACAGTCTTCTTCTTCTTTGTCTTTCAGCTGTTCCCGTTAGGGGTCGCCACAGCAGATCAATCGTTTCCATCTCACCCTGTCCTCTGTATCTTCCTCTGTCACACCAACCACCTGCATGTCCTCTCTCAGCACATCCATGAACCTCCTCTTTGGTCTCCCTCTTCTCCTCCTGCCTGGTGGCTCCATCCTCAGCATCCTTCTCCCTATATACCCTGGGTCCCTCCTCTGCACATGTCCAAACCATCTCAATCTCACCTCTCTGACTTTGTCTCCAAACCGTCCCACCTGAGCTGTCCCTCTGATATGTTCATTCCTAATCTTGTCCATTCTTGTCACTCCCAAAGAGAATCTCAACATCTTCAGCTCTGCCACCTCCAGCTCTGCCTCCTGTCTTTTTGTTAGTGCCACTGTCTCTAAACCATACAACATAGCTGGTCTCACTACTGTTTTGTAAACTTTCCCCTTCACCCTTGCTGATATTCTTCGGTCACAAATCACTCCTGCCACCTTTCTCCACCGACTCCACCCTGCCTGCACTCTCTTCTTCACCTCTCTACCACACTCTCCATTACTTTGAACAGTTGACCCCAAATATTTAAACTCATCTACTTTCACCACTTCTACTCCTTGTAACTGCACTATTCCACTGGGCTCCCTCTCGTTCACACACATGTACTCAGTCTTGCTTCTACTGACTTTCATTCCCCTTCTCTCCAAAGCATATCTCCACTTCTCCAGACTAGACTCAACTTGCTCTCTACTCTCACTACAGATCACAATGTCATCTGCAAACATCATAGTCCATGGGGACTCCTGTCTGATCTCATCTGTCAACCTGTCCATCACCACTGCAAACAAGAAAGGACTCAGAGCTGATCCTTGGTGTAATCCCACCTCCACCTTGAATGAGTCTGTCATTCCGACTGTGCATCTCACCGCTGTCACACTATTCTTGTACATGTCCTGCACTACCCTAACATACTTCTCTGCCACTCCAGACTTCCTCATACAATGCCACAACTCTTCTCTTGGCACCCTATCATAAGCTTTTTCTAAGTCCACAATCACACAATGTAACTCTTTCTGTCCTTCTCTGTACTTTTCCAACAGTATTCTCAGAGCAAACATTGCATCTGTAGTGCTCTTTCTCGGCATGAAACCATATTGCTGCTCACAGATCTTCACCTGTTTTCTAAGCTTAGCTTCTACTACTCTTTCCCATAACTTCATGCTGTGGCTGATCAGCTTTATGCCTCTGTAGTTACTGCAGCTCTGCACATCACCCTTGTTCTTGAAAATAGGAACCAGCATACTTTGTCTCCACTCCTCAGGCATCCTCTCACTTTCCAAGATTTTATTAAACAATCTGGTTAGAAACTCTACTGCCATCTCTCCTAGACATTTCCATGCCTCCATTGGAATGTCATCTGGACCAACTGCCTTTCCACTCTTCATCCTCTTCATAGCAGCCCTCACTTCTTCCTTGCTAATCTCTTTTACTTCCTGATTTACTCTCGCCACATCATCCAGCCTTTTCTCTTGCTCATTTTCTTTATTCATCAACTCTTCAAAATATTCCCTCCACCTTCTCAGCACACACTCCTCACTTGTCAGCACATTACCATGTGCATCTTTTACCACCCTAACCTGCTGCACATCCTTTCCAGCTCTGTCCCTTTGTCTGGCTAATCGGTACAAGTCATTTTCTCCTTCCTTACTATTCAACTTCTTGTACAGCTCGCAATATGCCTTTTCCTTTGCTTTTGCCATGTTGTGTGGGCCGCTGAAGAGGAGGTACTGCTGGCCCACCACCACAAGATGGCGCCCTGCTTGAAGTGCGGGCTTCAAGCACGAGAGGGCGTCGGCTTTGCTGGAGGTGACAGCTGTCATCAATCAACACAAGCTGTCACCCATCACCACCACTACAACGACCAGACTGCAACTCCACCTCCTCGCCGAGAAATCAACTACCATTCAGGTAATTTCTCTGCTGACTGACACTTTGTGTGTAATAACCTGAACTTCTGTTGCAGCCGTTTTCCTGGAGTGTGTCCTTATCTGAGGGATTGGCGTTTGGTGTGACAGCGACGGCTTCGCCTCACACCCCAACCCAGATAAGTGGTTGACCAGGAGCTGCACGAGTGTGTGTGATTGGAGGTGGAGGTTTTCCCTCCTTTACTTAATACAGACTGTGGGATTACTGAGTGTGCGAACTCACACTCATCTGGACTGTCTCTGTTCTCTGCCAGCAGTACCGGGTCTGACTGCTGAAGACAGCGGCCACCTGGGGCGCAGGGCTTGGCGGCTCCGGTGTTCTTCAGCTCCGTTGGTGTTGGAAGCTGTGTGGGGATCCAGCTCTTCTCTCTCCAGGCGTCTTCTATCGTCGAGCCTGCCCACACGTCACCTGGTGTATGATTGACAGTCCACCATATTGTTATTGTCTGTACGTTGTTGTGCGATTCACAACATTAAATTGTTACTTTTTGGCTTATCCATTGTCCGTTCATTAACGCCCCCTGTTGTGGGTCCGTGTCACGACACTTTCACAACAGGATTTCTCGGCCAGCGTCATGGATCCCGAGGGGCGTCAACCATCGCTTGAACAGCCAATGGGAGAGCGAGGTGCACAGGCCTTTGCCAGCCGAGTACCACGACCTTTGCCAGCCAAGTACCACGACCTTGCTGACGTCTTCAGCAAGGATCTGGCACTCACGCTGCCCCCGCACCGTCCGTACGATTGTGCCATTGATTTGATACCGGGTGCTGAGTACCTGTCCAGCAGGCTGTACAACCTCTCATGTCCGGAACGCGAATCAATGGAGACCTACATCCGGGACTCGTTAGCTGCCGGGTTGATCCGGAACTCCACCTCCCCGATGGGTGCTGGTTTCTTTTTTGTGGGCAAGAAGGACGGCGGACTCCGTCCATGCATTGATTACAGAGGGCTGAACGAGATCACGGTTCGTAACCGATACCCGTTACCTCTGTTGGATTCAGTGTTCACGCCCCTGCATGGAGCCCAAATTTTCACGAAGTTGGATCTTAGGAATGCTTATCACCTGGTTCGGATCCGGGAGGGAGACGAGTGGAAGACGGCATTTAACACCCCGTTAGGTCACTTTGAGTACCTGGTCATGCCGTTCGGCCTCACCAATGCGCCCGCGACGTTCCAAGCATCAATGACGTCTTGCGGGACTTCCTGCATCGGTTTGTCTTCGTATATCTAGACGATATACTCATTTTTTCTCCGGATCCTGAGACCCATGTTAAGCATGTACGTCAGGTCCTACAGCGGTTGTTGGAGAACCGGCTGTTTGTGAAGGGCGAGAAGTGTGAGTTCCACCGCTCTTCTTTGTCCTTCTTGGGGTTCATCATCTCCTCCAACTCCGTCGCCCCTGATCCGGCCAAGGTTGCGGCGGTGAGAGATTGGCCCCAACCAACGAACCGTAGGAAACTACAACAGTTCCTCGGGTTTGCAAATTTCTACCGGAGGTTCATCAAGGGCTACAGTCAGGTAGTTAGCCCCCTGACAGCCCTGACCTCCACAAAAGTCCCCTTCACCTGGTCGGATCGGTGCGAAGCCGCATTTAGGGAGTTGAAACGCCGGTTCTCAACTGCACCAGTTCTGGTGCAGCCCGATCCCAAGCGCCAGTTTGTTGTTGAAGTGGATGCCTCTGACTCAGGGATAGGAGCCGTGCTATCCCAGAGCGGGGAGTCCGACAAGGTTCTCCATCCATGTGCCTACTTTTCCCGCAGGTTGACCCCAGCTGAACGGAACTATGACGTCGGCAATCGGGAACTTCTTGCGGTGAAGGAGGCTCTTGAAGAGTGGAGACACCTGTTGGAGGGAGCGTCGGTACCATTTACAGTTTTCACGGACCATCGGAACCTGGAGTACATCCGGACCGCGAAGCGTCTGAACCCCAGGCAAGCCCGCTGGTCGCTGTTCTTCGGGCGTTTTGACTTCCGGATCACCTACCGCCCCGGGACAAAGAACCAACGATCTGATGCCCTGTCCCGGGTGCACAAAGAGGAGGTCAAGACTGAGCTGTCAGACCCCCCTGACACCATCATCCCCGAGTCCACTGTCCTGGCCGCCCTTACCTGGGACATGGAGAAGACCGTCCGGGAGGCCCTGACACGGAGCCCGGACCCGGGGACCGGTCCGAAGAACAAACTGTACGTCCCACCAGGGGCCAGGGCTGCGGTCCTTGACTTCTGTCACGGTTCCAAGCTCTCCTGTCACCCAGGGGTGCGAAGAACCGTGGCAGTGGTCCGGCAGCGCTTCTGGTGGGCGTCTATGGAAGCCGACGTCCGGGAGTATGTCCAGGCCTGCACCACCTGCGCCAGGGGCAAAGCTGACCATCATAAGGCCCAAGGCCTCCTCCAGCCTCTGCCAGTGCCTCGTCGCCCCTGGTCTCATATCGGCCTGGACTTTGTCACGGGCCTCCCGCCGTCCCAGGGAAACACCACCATCCTAACGATAGTGGACCGGTTTTCCAAGGCGGCCCACTTCGTGGCCCTCCCGAAGCTCCCGACGGCCCAAGAGACTGCAGACCTCCTGGTCCACCACGTCGTGCGTCTGCATGGGATTCCATCAGACACTGTCTCGGATCGTGGTCCTCAGTTCTCCTCCCAGGTCTGGAGGAGTTTCTGTAGGGAACTGGGGGCTACCGTCAGTCTCTCGTCTGGGTACCACCCCCAGACGAACGGGCAGGCAGAGCGGACAAACCAGGAACTGGAGCAGGCCCTCCATTGCGTGACCTCCGCGCACCCGACGGCCTGGAGTGACCATCTGGCCTGGATCGAGTACGCTCATAATAGCCAAGTCTCGTCTGCCACCGGCCTCTCCCCATTTGAAGTGTGTTTGGGGTACCAGCCCCCATTGTTCCCGCTAGTGGAGGGAGAGGTCGGGGTGCCCTCGGTCCAGGCCCATCTGAGAAGGTGCCGTCGGGTGTGGCGTACCGCCCGCTCTGCCCTGCTCAAAGCCCGGACGAGGGCCAAGAACCATGCAGACCGCCGGCGTGCCCTGGCCCCTGCGTACCAGCCTGGGCAGGAGGTGTGGCTTTCTACAAAGGACATTCCCCTGCAAGTGGAATCCCAAAAGTTGAAGGACAGATACATCGGACCTTTCGCTATCCTCAAGGTCCTCAGTCCAGCCGCAGTGAAGCTGAAGCTGCCAGCTTCACTGCGGATCCACCCGGTTTTCCATGTGTCCCACATCAAACCTCACCACGTGTCACCCCTCTGTGCCCCCGGACCGGCGCCGCCTCCTGCCCGGATCATCGACGGGGAGCCGGCTTGGACCGTGCGCCGGCTCCTGGACGTCCGTCGGAAGGGCCGGGGGTTCCAGTATTTGGTGGACTGGGAGGGGTATGGACCCGAAGAACGCTCCTGGGTGAGGAGGAGCTTCATCCTGGACCCGGCCCTCCTGGCCGACTTCTACCGGCGGCACCCGGACAAGCCTGGTCGGGCGCCAGGAGGCGCCCGTTGAGGGGGGGGTCCTGTTGTGTGGGCCGCTGAAGAGGAGGTACTGCTGGCCCACCACCACAAGATGGCGCCCTGCTTGAAGTGCGGGCTTCAAGCACGAGAGGGCGTCGGCTTTGCTGGAGGTGACAGCTGTCATCAATCAACACAAGCTGTCACCCATCACCACCACTACAAAGACCGGACTGCAACTCCACCTCCTCGCCGAGAAATCAACTACCATTCAGGTAATTTCTCTGTTGACTGACACTTTGTGTGTAATAACCTGAACTTCTGTTGCAGCCGTTTTCCTGGAGTGTGTCCTTATCTGAGGGATTGGCGTTTGGTGTGACAGCGACGGCTTCGCCTCACACCCCAACCCAGATAAGTGGTTGACCAGGAGCTGCACGAGTGTGTGTGATTGGAGGTGGAGGTTTTCCCTCCTTTACTTAATACAGACTGTGGGATTACTGAGTGTGCGAACTCACACTCATCTGGACTGTCTCTGTTCTCTGCCAGCAGTACCGGGTCTGACTGCTGAAGACAGCGGCCACCTGGGGCGCAGGGCTTGGCGGCTCCGGTGTTCTTCAGCTCCGTTGGTGTTGGAAGCTGTGTGGGGATCCAGCTCTTCTCTCTCCAGGCGTCTTCTATCGTCGAGCCTGCCCACACGTCACCTGGTGTATGATTGACAGTCCACCATATTGTTATTGTCTGTACGTTGTTGTGCGATTCACAACATTAAATTGTTACTTTTTGGCTTATCCATTGTCCGTTCATTAACGCCCCCTGTTGTGGGTCCGTGTCACGACACTTTCACAACATGCCACTTCTCTTCTCGCCTTACGCCGCATCTCCTTGTACTCCTGTCTACTTTCTTCATCTCTCCGACTATCCCAAAACTTTTTCGCCAACCTCTTTCTCCTTATGCTTTCCTGGACCTCTTCATTCCACCACCAAGTCTCCTTGTCTTCCTTCCACTGTCCAGATGTCATACCCAGTACTGCCCTAGCTGTCTCCCTCACCACATTTGCAGTACTTTTCCAGTTGTCCAAAATTGCTTCCCCTCCAACTAGTGCTTCTCTCACCTGCTCGCTAAATTTCACACAACAGTCTTCCTCCTTCAGCTTCCACCATCTGATCCTTTGTTGAGCTCTCACTCTCTTCTTCTTCTTTACCTCTAAAGTCATCCTACAAACAACCATCCTATGCTGTCTAGTGACACTCTCTCCTGCTACCACCTTACAGTCTGTGATTTCTTTTAGCTTGCATCTCCTATAAAGAATGTAGTCCACCTGTGTGCACCTTCCTCCACTCTTATATGTTACCCTGTGCTCCTCCCTTTTCTTAAAGTAGGTATTCACCACAGCCATTTCCATCCTTTTTGCAAAATCAACTACCATCTGTCCTTCCCCATTCCTATCCTTGATACCATATCTACCCATTACTTCCTCATCACCTCTGTTCCCTTCACCAACATGCCCATTGAAGTCTGCTCCTATCACCACTCTTTCATGCTTGGGCACACTCTCCACCACCTCATCTAATACACTCCAGAAATCTTCTTTCTCCTTCATCTCACAACCTACCTGTGGGGCATATGCACTGATGATATTCATCATCACCCCTTCAATTTCCAACTTCACACTCATCACCCTGTCAGACACTCGCTTAACCTCCAACACACTTTTAACATACTCTTCCTTTAAAATGACCCCAACACCATTTCTCTTCCTGTCCTCACCATGGTACAACAACTTGTACCCACCGCCGATGCTCCTGCTCTTACGTCCCTTCCACTTGGTCTCTTGCACACACAATATGTCTACCTTTCTCCTCTCCATCATATCATTTCAGACCAGCTCCCAATTCAGATCAGGGAGACAGACACCCTCTCTACTTTTAAGATTAGGCTTAAAACTTTCCTTTTTGCTAAAGCTTATAGTTAGGGCTGGATCAGGTGACCCTGAACCATCCCTTAGTTATGCTGCTATAGACTTAGACTGCTGGGGGGGTTCCCATGATGCATTGTTTCTTTCTCTTTTTGCTCTGTATGCACCACTCTGCATTTAATCATTAGTGATCGATCTCTGCTCCCCTCCACAGCATGTCTTTTTCCTGGTTCTCTCCCTCAGCCCCAACCAGTCCCAGCAGAAGACTGCCCCTCCCTGAGCCTGGTTCTGCTGGAGGTTTCTTCCTGTTAAAAGAGAGTTTTTCCTTCCCACTGTAGCCAAGTGCTTGCTCACAGGGGGTCGTTTTGACCGTTGGGGTTTTACATAATTATTGTATGGCCTTGCCTTACAATATAAGGCGCCTTGGGGCAACTGTTTGTTGTGATTTGGCGCTATATAAAAAAATTGATTGATTGATTGATTGATCAGCCAGCTCTCTCCCTTTAGCAGTCATACTACCAACATTCAAAGTCCCCACTCTCATTTCCACCCTTCTAGTTTTCTTCTTCTCCCGCTGTTCGGGAGAAGACCCTGAACAACCCTGTATACAGTCTACTGTTTAGAATAACAGATGTCTAAAAAGACAATCAGAAGTTGAAGATTAAAGGCCCATTAAAATTGGTCGCACTAGTAAATCAGTGATGATATTGATGCCAGTTCAGCAATTGTAAATGTTAAAATGTAAATTTGTAAATTGTAACTGCAGAAACATGCGGAATTATTGAATAAACTAATAAATAAATAAATAAAAAAGGAATTTGACATTATTTTCCTACTTACTACAAGTGAATTTTACAACCAAATAAATAAATAAATAAACCATCACAACACATGAAGCAAATACAAATTAACATAGTTTTTCACATAATGCCAACTGTGACTTGACATATATTTTATGGACATGAAGATGAACGATTGTTGCTGTTACTAAACAAAAGCTGATGCATATCTTCATTTTGTTCTCGAGAATATAATTGAAGGGTTCAGATGCAAATGCCACTAAATCCAAAACCACACATTTTTAGCTGAGGCCCACATGCACTTGGCTGCTTAGGTAACTATCAGTGTGTAAAATATTAAATAATTTGAACACACCATTTTCATTTTGGAAAGCTGCAATCTTTTAGATTCTGATTTTAACCTGCATTTGTTTCATTAAAAAATGGGATTACTGGGTTTTGCGTCTAAACCCTTCAACTACAGTGCACTAGACTAGTTTTAAGAGTTTAAGAACAGAAAAGGAACAGGTAGAAACAAGGTGGGACTGGTACATAAGTCTTTTCAAGAAGGCTATTAAGATGTATTCATGTTATATTGCTACATATAATATGATGGTGCTAAATATTCCCTCTGTTCAACACGGCAGGCATTAGCCATGTACTTGTGCCACTAAATTGCTACTTATCTTGTCATTTATTTTTTTAATACTGTAAATTATCACTTTTTATAACAGAATTCCATTTGTATTTAAAATCAGACATTTCTCCATACAGGTCTTTGTTGTTTTTACTTTGGCCTCATTAGCTTCTCCTCCACTGTGAGCACAGTCTCCGCCCTACTCAGCACTCTTTGACTATACATACAAAACTGCAAACATGCATGTTTTTGTCTGTCTTGTTTTGTACCTTCTTTTCTATCTTGGTACAATGAAAACAGCACATGACCAACCCACTGAGTTTGGTCTGCTTGAGGTTTCTTCCTGTTAAAAGGGAGTTTTCCTTTGCCATTACAAATGTTCTTGCACATGAGAAAGTCTAATATCTAGATCTTTGTCTGTGAATAATGCTTTCAGATGACATGGTAAAGAAATACTAACAAGCATGCTTGTTTGTATGTATGATGTCTGTGGTTTAGACAAAAGCAGGGTTTAAAAAAGGAAATTTGTGAGAAATGAATCAACTAATAAAAGAGAGAAGAATACCCCACCTCTTGTCAAAAGTTTGATGGATGATGTCACAGCCAATCAGCGTGAGCCCGCCTCCGGAGTCCCACCCATCCATAATTAGTTCACACACAGGTGTCATATCAGCCCAATTTGCATTGAATGCTGGTCTGAGCATGTATGGGCATGTCTGCCCAATTTGCATTGACGGGGGTTCACCCCTTCTATGAGTCTCTGACGCTATAATATTATATATAAAATAAAGATTGATAAAATGTAATTATTTAATTCTTTAAACAATTGTTTAGTCTGGGAGCCCTGTGGGATTAACCCTTTAAAAAAACGGTTCTGACAGAAACGCCATTGCAGGTGATGTGTGCGCGCATGTGCACGCGTGTGTGTGTGTGCGTCTCCCTTTAAAGCTGGTGCGGAGGTGGAATATCTTGCTTTTCAAACCGTGATGACGTGTTAACTTTGCGCTGCATAGCCAAAACTCCGGTAAATATTACAACGGTCTCTAACGATGGGGCAGTGCCTAAGAAGGTAAAATTATACATAAATCATGTAAAACCGCCTCTACCGCTCGACCACCTGGCTGGGGTAGTGAATTTTGAGTCAGGAGCCTGTCTGGGGTATATTTTCGAAGCGTATAAAGCAACCCTGAGGTTTTACATGTTACCCTCGATCAAGCCCCACACCCCGAAAGTGTCTTTGTGCACATATGACTGGAGCGTTATGTCCACCATGGTCGCTGCTTATTTGAGAGGGGATGTTTTAGCAGATCTTCAGACAATCCGTGCTGAGAACAAAAAACATTTTCAGATTACATGGACCGGTTACACCAGCTCTCTGTATAAAGTGACCTTTGAATAAGTGCAAAAACCGTCTGGAATGAATAAGCCAGGGGTGGCCAAGTTCGGTCCTCGAGAGCCACATTCCTGACACTCTTAGTTGTCTCCCTGCTCCAACACACCTGAATCCAATGAAAGGCTCACTAAAAGTCTGCTAACGAGTCTTTCATTGGATTCAGGTGTGTTGGAGTAGGGAGACAACTAGGAGTGTTAGAAATGTGGCTCTCGAGGACCGAACTTGGCCACCCCTGGAATAAATGTTTTAGATCTGTGTAGCACTGTTTGATCTGTGGGCGTGATGATTACAGCTCTGACCTGTCTGGAGCGAATAAACGTTTTAGATCCGTGTAGCAGTGTTTGATATGCATACAGTACCGGCGTGTGATGATTACAGCTCTGACCTGTCTGGAGCGAATAAACATTTTAGCTCCCTGTAAGAGGGTGATGGACATATACAATCTTCATTTAGCCGGAAAACAGGGTCGAAGCAGTTGCTCTGAGAGATCTCCACACATCCACGTTAAAAGGGGTATTTTCAAAGTTTGGTTATATTTGCGGGTCTTTACTCTCAAAATGTTAATAATCAACTCTTCCAACTAGAAATTGAAGCTTCAAGCATGAACGGATTCTGCGGTGAGTGTATTTTGTAAATTGATTTTGAATTTGTTTTTATAGCCTGTTTAATAATAATTATCTTGTTTTTGTCTTAACTAATTGTTATTTATATATGTTATAAATTAGTTTATAATCGTTGTTACAACCTGTGTAATATATATAGGCCTATATATTGTCTAGCCTGATAACTATTTTATATGTTATTACAGATTATTTAAAAGTGAGTTGTGTAAATAAAATCGTATATCTGCTCTGTGTTTAGAGAAATCTATGCGGACATTACAAACCTGTTTCGGACGTGCGCCAGCCGGGAAATGTAATTATCTCAGTTTATTTATTTATTTATTTATTTTATTTGTGATGTTATTACAGGTTATTTAAAAGCAAGTTGTGTAAATAAATCGTATATCTCCTCTGTGTTTTAGAGAAATCTATGCGGACATTACAAACCTGTTTCGGACGTGCGCCAGCCGGGAGAGGTAATTATCTCAGATTATTTATTTATTTATTTGTGTATGTATTTATTTTTTAGCATTTCAGGAGCACATATAATTCTTTCTCTCTCTCTCTCTCTCTCTTTCTTTTTCTCTGTCTTCACTTTTAGAATTCAAGCCTGAAGAAGAGGTGCTAGGTAAATTACCCTCCCTTCATAAAAACTTTCTTTCTAATGAAAACTGAACTTGTGTAATAATTAACAACATAATAACACGTAAAATCTGTATATTTCAGCCTGGAGACGTCGAGCAGCTCCCAGAGAAGGAGACCTGTTGACCGGCGCTCAAACAACCTCCAGATCCATACCTCGTTTAGCACATTCAACACAGCTGAACTGGTATTAACTCACATACAGAGGGATACTGATTTTTCATTGTTTTTAAATATGTCAGAGGACAGTCAAGATAGGTCACCCGAATCAGGAGTGAATCCTTATCTCACCGCCTTAATTTCAGAAATAAATAATGCTTTAAATGATACATGTCAGTTTGGAGAACCCCTACAAGAGTCACCAGAGAGAATACCCCCGCACCATATTAATCAGGCCGAATTCCAAAACCATATACATTTGACCCCTTTAACAGAAGCGCTAAATGGTTTAGCCCGGCCCGTCGAAACTGGCTTGGACAGCGAAATACCAGGAGCCTCCTCACCAACCCCCCTTCCAATCAGCACGGTTTCCTCCTCGAGGGGAGAAGACGAGAGACCGGGAACGTCATCACTTCTGCGCAGTGAATTAGAATCACACCGTCAGAGCAGGTATCGTGCGGGAGGGGCACCTGTCATGAGCGGGGCAGGCAGAAATCTTGTTACAACAACCAGAAACAGGTTTAATAACGTGGAAATCCGGCAAATGTTAAATTTCCCTGCAACAGGTAATACCCCAGACTTTGCTCAGTTTTACAATGGTTTCATGACCACCTTT
Source organism: Thalassophryne amazonica (assembly GCF_902500255.1). Taxonomy (NCBI): domain Eukaryota; kingdom Metazoa; phylum Chordata; class Actinopteri; order Batrachoidiformes; family Batrachoididae; genus Thalassophryne; species Thalassophryne amazonica. The sequence continues at coordinate 25,083,252 of NC_047118.1, read as the reverse complement.
CAAAGCTCTGTTGAAAGAGCACTATCATATGCCAGGGAGGGTGACATTGTACAGGCAGAAATTAGAGGTGAAAGTCTCCACAATCAGGGGGCTCTCATCGGGACATGCGACGCTGATGGTGATTTGGCTGGGTTCCAAAATCTTCTCGAGCACCTTGTTCAATCAAACGCGAATGTGTTATCTGACAGCTCGCTCGAATTGGTTGTTCAAGTCGTGCATAATCCCACTGGTGGGGGTTATAAGCGTAAAATAACACTCCTAGCCAGCCTTCTAGATAGTGAAAAAGGCCCGGTGTCTCAACATTGTGCGTAATGTTGATAATCAGCTATGTTTTGCAATAAATCTCATCCAATTATTAAACCGACATCTCACTACCCACGAAGCCACCGCCAGGGCGTACGAGTTACAAAGTTCCGTTGGATTATCGACGAGCACACCCGTGTTGTTTCACCACCTTGGAAAATTTGAATTGGCTCTCAGTTGCAAAATTGTGGTGTTTTTAGAGCTGACGGGGAAAGAAAGCTATCCAAATTCCAGACAGCGCAGATTAATCACTCCCCTGAAAAAACAGCATTTCTATTTCTTTTCAAAAACCATTATTACAGTATCATGAAGGTAAAACAGTTCCTGGGGGTGAAATATTTCTGTGATTTTTGCTTTACCGGATATGAGTGTCAGCGGGGGCACTCCTGCTCACGGTGCTGCGGTGTATGCGAGACCCCCGACTGTGGAGACAATGATAAACGCCCTATTTCCTGTGCTGACTGTAACAAGAACTGTCGGTCTAAGCTATGCTATGTCAGACATAAAGAACCGAGGTTGCGACCTGTCACAGGTAAATCTGTAAGCCTGTGTGATTGCAGGAAAATATGTCTTAAATGCAGAAGAGAGTATTATGTACCCTTCTCTAAAAAAAAAGCAGCCCTCACATCTGTAAGCACTCGTCATGTCTGATATCAAATCAAATCAAATCAATTTTATTTATATAGCGCCAAATCACAACAAACAGTTGCCCCAAGGCTCTTTATATTGTAAGGCAAGGCCATACAATAATTACGGAAAAACCCCAACAGTCAAAACGACCCCCTGTGAGCAAGCACTTGGCCATACTAAGCCATGATAGTTAACATGGCACCACCCAAGAAAATGGAGAAACTTGAGGAAAATATAGAGGAGATAAAGACCTCAATAAACCAGATATTAAAAGACATGTCTAATTTAGACAAGCTGACGGTGGAGATTAAAGAACTCCAAAAACTGGTTAAAGAGAAGGACAAGATCATTAAGAAACTTGAACAACGTGTAGATGAACTTGAACAATTCACTAGAAAAGATGATGTTATAATATCTGGACTAGAAACAAGGCATCGGACATATGCAAGGGTAGTGGATTCTGGTGGAACCAGTGGGGAGAATGCACCACCTGAAGAACAACAATCATTGGAACAGCAAGTTACAAACTTTTTATATCAAAATGGTGTTGACATCCATCAAGACACAATATCAGACTGCTATACTGTTCCAACTAAAGATAGAAAAAATAAACTGTCTAACATTGTTATACGATTTACAAGCAGAAAATATAAAAATGAAGTATTAAGACAGGCAAAGAATTTGAAAGGAACAAGTGTCTATATAAATGAGCATTTAACAAAAAAAAAAATGCAGATATTGCTAGGGAAGCAAGACTATTAAAAAAACAGAAGCACATTGTTGCTACATGGGTCTGGAATTGTAGGGTGTGGATTAGAGTAAAAGAAGGAACAAACGGTATACAAATCAAAAACATGGAGGACCTTACAAAATACAGACCTGAATAGACAATCAAATATGGCGTCTGTTGGTAACTGGACCAAAAAAAAAAAATCTGATCAAACATGGAAACAGATGATAAAATATATGACATAGACACTAATATTGATGAAAGTATATTTGACTTAAAAACGATTGGTTGCGAGTATTATATGGTAGAACAGCTAAATAGTGAAAAAATTGCAGAAGATACTCTGTCACTCTTACATATAAACAGTCGAAGCTTGTATTGTAAAATGTCGCAAATAAAAGATTATTTAAATCAGTTTAAAAATAAATTTAATATTGTTGCAATCACTGAATCTTGGCTTAATGATGATCTCATGACTGATGATCAAATAGAGGGATATGAGCTGTATTTTGTGAACAGAAGAGATAAAAGGGGCGGTGGTGTTGCTCTGTACATAAAGGCAGATCTGATATGTACAATTGTAGAAGAAATGACAACTGTGGATGACATCATAGAAATTGTAACAGTGGAACTTGTACATGAAACATCTAAAAATATTTTAATCAGTTGTGTATACAGAGCACCAGACACTTGTGTTGTGAAATTTATAGATAGAATAATAGAGCTATTCCATCAAATTAAAAACAAAACGCTTTTTATATGTGGAGACTTTAACATTAACATAGAGAGCTCCAGTTGCCAAAGAATAAGTGATTTTGTGAATTCAATGTATAGTTTGGGGTTATTCCACTTGATAACAAAACCAACCAGAATCACATTGCAAAGTGCAACGGTAATCGACAATATATTTACAAATAGAACAGATGAAATTATCAGGAATGGGATCTTGATGACAGATGTTAGTGATCATTTACCAGTCTTTTCAATATTTAAATATAAAAATAGGTACAAGAAAAAAGCTGTTATAAACTTTAAAAGAGACAAGTCAGTAAAAGCCTTAGAGGCATTAAAATATGATCTTAAAAATCAAAATTGGGAAGAAGTTTATGTCAGTGATGTTAATGTAGCATATAACTCATTTATGAAAATATTGATGAAATCATATAATAAAAACTGTAAATTAATAGAAATTAGTAAGAAAAGAGTAAATAAACCATGGCTGACAAAGGGAATAAAAAATGCTTGTGCAAAGAAAAACTATTTATACAGGTGCTTTTTAAAAATGCAAACAAAGGAAACAAAACACAGATACAAAAAATATAAAAATAAACTATTGACAATAATTAGGAAACAAAAAAAAAGATTATTATAGTGAACAATTAAATAAGAATAAAGATAATATGAGGGCAACATGGGGAATTATAAAAAGTGTGATTGAAAGTGATGGAGCGAAAGCAACTTTTCCAAATTACTTTGTCAAAGAAAATAAAGAGATATATGACATAAAAGAAGTGGCAAATGGGTTTAATGATTATTTTTCAATGTAGGATCAAGTCTGGTGGGAAATAAACCAATAGTAGAAGATACATTACATACACTTGTAAATACGGTCAATAGTATTTTCCTGGACAATGTGGAAAAAGATGAAATAAGAAATATTGTAAAAAAAACTGTGTAAGCAAAAGATCAACTGACCATGAAGATTTAGACATGATGACTGTAAAAAGTATAATCAATCAATCAATCAATCAATCAATTTTTTTTATATAGCGCCAAATCACAACAAACAGTTGCCCCATATTTGCAATCTGTCTCTGTCAACAGGGATTTTTCCAGATGAAATGAAAATTGCCAAGGTAGTCCCATTATATAAAAATGGAGACAAACATAAATTCTCTAATTACAGGCCAGTATCATTGCTTCCACAGTTTTCTAAAATTATGGAAAAAGTTTTTGTGACAAGGTTGGATAAATTCACTGAGAAACATCATATTTTAAATAATGCTCAGTATGGATTCAGAACAAAACATTCGACAGCTATGGCAATTATGGAATTAATAGAGAAAATATCAACAACAATAGAAAATAAGGATTATTTTGTAAGTATTTTTATTGACTTGAAAAAAGCTTTTGATGTTATTGACCACTCAAGATTGCTTCACAAGTTACAACAATATGGAATAAGAGGTATTGCACATCAGTGGGTAAAAAGCTACTTAGAAAACAGAAAACAGTTTGTTCAGATAAATAATTTCAAATCAGAATTGTGTAATATTGCTTATGGAGTACCACAAGGATCAGTACTTGGACCCAAACTGTTTATTTTGTATATCAATGATTTTATGAATGTATCTAATGTGCTTGGTAGCATTTTATTTGCTGATGATACAACGCTGTTTTACTCTGGATCAGATATACAGGATGTAGCACAAGTGATAAAAACAGAATTGGAAAAGGTTAAGCATTGGTTTGATATAAACAGACTGTCACTAAATATTAATAAGACAAATTTCATATTGTTTAATGACAGAGCAAAAAAAAAAAAATGTGTCATTACAAATAGATGGAATGGATATACAAAGGGTAAAAGAAATGAAATTTTTAGGAGTCATAATTGATGAAGATCTTACATGGAAGTCACACATAAATTACATAAAAGGAAAAATAGCGAAAGCCATTGCTGTTTTGCATAAAGTAAAATATTCATTAAATAGTTATGGTTTATTAACATTGTACAATTCATTGATTTTCCCATATTTAACTTATTGTGTAGAAATCTGGGGATCAACATATACAACTTATATACAACCTTTGTTTATTCTGCAGAAAAGGGCTTTAAGGGTGATTAGCAACAGTGGTTTTAGAGATCCATCTAAGCAAATAAAAATACTTTACCAACAAACATTCAAAATATGTTTGAGAAAAGAGTAAGTAGTTATAAACTGAAAGGAATAGAAGTCTTTAGAAAACCAACATACAGAACCAGAGTAAAAGAACGGAGTATTGCAGTAAATGGTGTAAAATTATGGAACAATCTCAACAAAGAAATTAAAGAATTAAGGTCGCTTAAATTATTTAAAAAACGTATTAAACTAGATGTATTAAGTAAGTATGAAACTATAAAATAAGTTAGTGGACTGTAAGGAAGTTAAAAAAAATGTAATTTGTTAATAATGTATAAAATGTTTTAAGTTTAAAAATGTAACCTGTCAGAGATGTAATCTATTTAACAATGGTCATAATTATGAAATAAGTCAGTGGTATGTGACAAGTTAAAGAAATACAATCTGTTAAATAATGTTGAAAAATGATGCTGGATATTGAAAGATTGTATTGTAAAAAGGGGCAGAAAATATAAGACTTGTCCTTCTCTCTGCTCCTTTTCATTCTGGTAATGGAGATGCTTTATTTCTGCTTTTCTGTTTTGTTTTTCTTTTTTTTCTTTTAAATGAATGAAATAAATAAATAATAAAAAAAAAAAAACAGTGGGAAGGAAAAACTCCCTTTTAACAGGAAGAAACCTCCAGCAGAACCAGGCTCATGGAGGGGCAGTCTTGCTTGCTTGCCTCTACTGGTGGTTGGCTCTCACTGCGATATTGTATCACTTCCTGTTCCGGAGCACAGCGGTGTTTTGCTGTATCTGTTAGCTGTTTAATCTGCGCAGTTCGATTGATCTAGTTACCTAGATAACGATTTGTTTCCCAGTGTAATCTTCACGTGCCTTAACTAAAGCACTCCCTCTGCTGAATCACCTCTAAATTATTTACACATTATTCACTTTGCATGTTTTTAGGAATCCGCTAGCTTAGCGCAGCTACTAGCTCTTAGCCGGTTTAGCATGGCGGCTTCTCCTGTCTCTCCTGCACTTTTCTGCTCTGGGTGTGAAATGTTTAGTTATTCCTCGGCCTCCTTTAGCAGTAATGGTACTTGTAATAAGTGTAGCTTATTCATAGCTTTGGAGGCCAGGCTGGGTGAATTGGAGACTCGGCTCCGCACCGTGGAAAATTCTACAGCTAGCCAGGCCCCTGTAGTCGGTGCGGACCAAGGTAGCTTAGCCGCCGTTAGTTTCCCTCTGGCAGATCCCGAGCAGCCGGGAAAGCAGGCCGACTGGGTGACTGTGAGGAGGAAGCGTAGTTCTAAACAGAAGCCCCGTGTACACCGCCAACCCGTTCACATCTCTAACCGTTTTTCCCCACTCGGAGACACACCCGCCGAGGATCAAACTCTGGTTATTGGCGACTCTGTTTGAGAAATGTGAAGTTAGCGACACCAGCAACCATAGTCAATTGTCTTCCGGGGGCCAGAGCAGGCGACACTGAAGGAAATTTGAAACTGCTGACTAAGGCTAAGCGTAAATTTGGTAATATTGTAATTCACGTCAGCAGTAATGACACCCGGTTACGCCAATCGGAGGTCACTAAAACTAACATTGAATCGGTGTGTAACTTTGCAAAAACAATGTTGGACTCTGTAGTTTTCTCTGGGCCCCTCCCCAATCGGACCAGGAGTGACATGTTTAACCGCATGTTCTCCTTGAATTGCTGGCTGTCTGAGTGGTGTCCAAAAAATGAGGTGGGCTTCAAAGATAATTGGCAAAGCTTCTGGGGAAAACCTGGTCTTGTTAGGAGAGACGGCATCCATCCCACTTTGGATGGAGCAGCTCTCATTTCTAGAAATCTGGCCAATTTTCTTAAATCCTCCAAACCATGACTATCCAGGGTTGGGACCAGGAAGCAGAGTTGTAGTCTTACACACCTCTCTGCAGCTTCTCTCCCCCTGCCATCCCCTCATTACCCCATCCCCGTAGAGACAGTGCCTGCTCCCAGACAACCGATAACCAGTAAAAATCTATTTAAGCATAAAAATTCAAAAAGAAAAAATAATATAGCACCTTCAACTGCACCACAGACTAAAACAGTTAAATGTGGTCTATTAAACATTAGGTCTCTCTCTTCTAAGTCCCTGTTAGTAAATGATATAATAATTGATCAACATATTGATTTATTCTGCCTTACAGAAACCTGGTTACAGCAGGATGAATATGTTAGTTTAAATGAGTCAACACCCCCTAGTCACACTAACTGCCACAATGCTCGTAGCACGGGCCGAGGCGGAGGATTAGCAGCAATCTTCCATTCCAGCTTATTAATTAATCAAAAACCCAGACAGAGCTTTAATTCATTTGAAAGCTTGACTCTTAGTCTTGTCCATCCAAATTGGAAGTCCCAAAAACCAGTTTTATTTGTTATTATCTATCGTCCACCTGGTCGTTACTGTGAGTTTCTCTGTGAATTTTCAGACCTTTTGTCTGACTTAGTGCTTAGCTCAGATAAGATAATTATAGTGGGCGATTTTAACATCCACACAGATGCTGAGAATGACAGCCTCAACACTGCATTTAATCTATTATTAGACTCTATTGGCTTTGCTCAAAATGTAAATGAGTCCACCCACCACTTTAATCATATCTTAGATCTTGTTCTGACTTATGGTATGGAAATTGAAGACTTAACAGTATTCCCTGAAAACTCCCTTCTGTCTGATCATTTCTTAATAACATTTACATTTACTCTGATGGACTACCCAGCAGTGGGGAATAAGTTTCATTACACTAGAAGTCTTTCAGAAAGTGCTGTAACTAGGTTTAAGGATATGATTCCTTCTTTATGTTCTCTAATGCCATATACCAACACAGTGCAGAGTAGCTACCTAAACTCTGTAAGTGAGATAGAGTATCTCGTCAATAGTTTTACATCCTCATTGAAGACAACTTTGGATGCTGTAGTTCCTCTGAAAAAGAGAGCTTTAAATCAGAAGTGCCTGACTCCGTGGTATAACTTACAAACTCGCAGCTTAAAGCAGATAACTCGTAAGTTGGAGAGGAAATGGCATCTCACTAATTTAGAAGATCTTCATTTAGCCTGGAAAAAGAGTCTGTTGCTCTATAAAAAAGCCCTCCGTAAAGCTAGGACATCTTACTACTCATCACTAATTGAAGAAAATAAGAACAACCCCAGGTTTCTTTTCAGCACTGTAGCAAGGCTGACAAAGAGTCAGAGCTCTATTGAGCCGAGTATTCCTTTAACTTTAACTAGTAATGACTTCATGACTTTCTTTGCTAATAAAATTTTAACTATTAGAGAAAAAATTACTCATAACCATCCCAAAGACGTATCGTTATCTTTGGCTGCTTTCAGTGATGCCGGTATTTGGTTAGACTCTTTCTCTCAGATTGTTCTGTCTGAGTTATTTTCATTAGTTACTTCATCCAAACCATCAACGTGTCTATTAGACCCCATTCCTACCAAGCTGCTCAAGGAAACCCTACCATTATTTAATGCTTCGATCTTAAATATGATCAATCTATCTTTATTAGTTGGCTATGTACCACAGGCTTTTAAGGTAGCAGTAATTAAACCATTACTTAAAAAGCCATCACTTGACCCAGCTATCTTAGCTAATTATAGGCCAATCTCCAACCTTCCTTTTCTCTCAAAAATTCTTGAAAGGGTATTTTATTACAGAGATTAGAGCATGCCATAGGTATTAAAGGCACTGCGCTGCGGTGGTTTGAATCATATTTATCTAATAGATTAAAATTTGTTCATGTAAATGGGGAATCTTCTTCACAGACTAAGGTTAATTATGGAGTTCCACAAGGTTCTGTGCTAGGACCAATTTTATTCACTTTATACATGCTTCCCTTAGGCAGTATTATTAGACGGCATTGCTTAAATTTTCATTGTTACGCAGATGATACCCAGCTTTATCTATCCATGAAGCCAGAGGACACACACCAATTAGCTAAACTGCAGGATTGTCTTACAGACATAAAGACATGGATGACCTCTAATTTCCTGCTTTTAAACTCAGATAAAACTGAAGTTATTTTACTTGGCCCCACAAATCTTAGAAACATGGTGTCTAACCAGATCCTTACTCTGGATGGCATTACCCTGACCTCTAGTAATACTGTGAGAAATCTTGGAGTCATTTTTGATCAGGATATGTCATTCAAAGCGCATATTAAACAAATATGTAGGACTGCTTTTTTGCATTTACGCAATATCTCTAAAATTAGAAAGGTCTTGTCTCAGAGTGATGCTGAAAAACTAATTCATGCATTTATTTCCTCTAGGCTGGACTATTGTAATTCATTATTATCAGGTTGTCCTAAAAGTTCCCTGATAAGCCTTCAGTTAATTCAAAATGCTGCAGCTAGAGTACTAATGGGGACTAGAAGGAGAGAGCATATCTCACCCATATTGGCCTCTCTTCATTGGCTTCCTGTTAATTCTAGAACAGAATTTAAAATTCTTCTTCTTACTTATAAGGTTTTGAATAATCAGGTCCCATCTTATCTTAGGGACCTCGTAGTACCATATCACCCCAATAGAGCGCTTCGCTCTCAGACTGCAGGCTTACTTGTAGTTCCTAGGGTTTGTAAGAGTAGAATGGGAGGCAGAGCCTTCAGCTTTCAGGCTCCTCTCCTGTGGAACCAGCTCCCAATTCGGATCAGGGAGACAGACACCCTATCTACTTTTAAGATTAGGCTTAAAACTTTCCTTTTTGCTAAAGCTTATAGTTAGGGCTGGATCAGGTGACCCTGAACCATCCCTTAGTTATGCTGCTATAGACTTAGACTGCTGGGGGGTTCCCAGCAGAAGACTGCCCATCCCTGAGCCTGGTTCTGCTGGAGGTTTCTTCCTGTTAAAAGGGAGTTTTTCCTTCCCACTGTAGCCAAGTGCTTGCTCACAGAGGGTCGTTTTGACCGTTGGGGTTTACGTAATTATTGTATGGCCTTACCTTACAATATAAAGCGCCTTGGGGCAACTGTTTGTTGTGATTTGGCGCTATATAAATAAAATTGATTGATTTAATTGATTGATTGATTCTGCTGGGACTGGTTGGGGCTGAGGGAGAGAACCGGGAAAAAGACATGCTGTGGAGGGGAGCAGAGATCAATCACTAATGATTAAATGCAGAGTGGTGCATACAGAGCAAAAAGAGAAAGAAACACTCAGTGCATCATGGGAACCCCCCAGCAGTCTAAGTCTATAGCAGCATAACTAAGGGATGGTGTTGTGAAAGTGTAGTGACACTGACCCACAACAGGGGGCGCAAATGAACGGCCAATAGATGAGCCAAAAAGTAACAATTTAATGTTGTGAAACGTGCACAACGAATATACAGACAACCTCAGAATATAATTACAGTCAAATCACAAAGGTGACGTGTGGGCAGGCTCGAGGATAGAAGACGTCTGTCCTGAGATGAACCGGAACCACACGATTTCCTCCGCCACCGAACCCAGAGAATACTGGAGCCGCCAAGTCCCGAATTCCCAGGTGATCACCGTCCCCGACTGTCGGATCTGGTACTGCTGGCGAGAACAAAGACAATCAAGTGTGGGTGTGTGTACACCCAGTAACAATAACGGTGGGAATGCCACCTCCACCTCTCACTCAATATGCTGATGTGTTTGCAGTGATCCCTCAGAGAAAAAGAGTGCCGTCCTGCACTCACTCAGCTTCCACAAAACAAGGAACCGGTACGCCTGCAAACACTCACAATGTACAGATTACAGATAAACACAAAAAGGCTGAGGATATTACCTACAATGAAGTACGATATCTCAGCAACGAGGTGGAGATGACGTCTGGTCTTTATGGAGTGTGATGATGAAGAATGTGTGACAGCTGTCAGGAATTAATGAGGCTGTGTCCGTGGCGGCAGCGCCCTCTCGTGCCTGAAGCCCGCACTTCAGGCAGGGCGCCCTTTGGTGGTGGGCCAGCAGTACCTCTTCTGGCAGCCCACACAACAGATGGTTCAGGGTCACCTGATCCAGCCCTAACTATAAGCTTTAGCAAAAAGGAAAGTTTTAAGCCTAATCTTAAAAGTAGAGAGGGTGTATGTCTCCCTGATCCGAATTGGGAGCTGGTTCCACAGGAGAGGAGCCTGAAAGCTGAAGGCTCTGCCTCCCATTCTACTCTTACAAACCCTAGGAACTACAAGTAAGCCTGCAGTCTGAGAGCGAAGCGCTCTATTGGGGTGATATGGTACGAAGAGGTCCCTAAGATAAGATGGGACCTGATTATTCAAAACCTTATAAGTAAGAAGAAGAATTTTAAATTCTATTCTAGAATTAACAGGAAGCCAATGAAGAGAGACCAATATGGGTTAGATATGCTCTCTCCTTCTAGTCCCTGTTAGCACTCTAGCTGCAGCATTTTTAATTAACTGAAGGCTTTTCAGGGAACTTTTAGGACAACCTGATAATAATGAATTACAATAGTCCAGCTAGAGGAAATAAATGCATGAATTAGTTTTTCAGCATCAATCTGAGACAAGACCTTTCTAATTTTAGAGATATTGCGCAAATGCAAAAAAGCAGTCCTACATATTTGTTTAATATGCGCATTGAATGACATATCCTTATCAAAAATGACTCCAAGATTTCTCACAGTATTACTAGAGGTCAGGATAATGCCATCCAGAGTAAGGATCTGTTTAGACACCATGTTTCTAAGATTTGTGGGGCCAAGTACAATAACTTCAGTTTTATCTGAGTTTAAAAGCAGGAAATTAGAGGTCATCCATGTCTTTATGTCTGTAAGACAATCCTGCAGTTTAGCTAATTGGTGTGTGTCCTCTGGCTTCATGGATAGATAAAGCTGGGTATCATCTGCGTAGCAATGAAAATTTAAGCAATGCCATCTAATAATACTGCCTAAGGGAAACATGTATAAAGTGAATAAAATTGGTCCTAGCACAGAACCTTGTGGAACCCCATAATTAACCTTAGTCTGTGAAGAAGATTCCCCATTTACATGAACAAATTGTAATCTATTAGATAAATATGATTCAAACCACCGCAGCGCAGTGCCTTTAATACCTATGGCATGATAGGTATTAAATAGGCTTTTCACCGCAGGATATGTGGTGAAAAGCTTGAGGAGACAGACGAGCCCCACTTGTGCTATATGACACCAATCAAACCAGCAGAGTCTTATTCTGACAAATACGTGTTTTATGACTTTGAAACATTTATGAATGATGTCAGAGAACACGTCCTGTTTTATGTCAGCACCCAGACGATGACTGGCCGCATCTGGAACGCATGGGGACTGATTGCGTTGCTGAATTTTTCAAACATTTTAGAGCAAAGAAATTCGAGGATCACATCTTCATAGTGCACAGTTCTAAAGGATTCGACAGTTATCTCCTTCTGCAATATTTAATCAGTCAGGGTATCACTCCTGAACTGATTATGTCAGGGAGTAAACTTCTGCAAATGTCCGATCGCGCATTCAGGCAGAAGTACATTGATTCGCTGTCATTTTTAACCATGCGCCTCGCTCAAATGCCGAAAGCTATGGGTATCGAAGTGGAGGTGGGTATGCGGAAAGGTTACTTTCCGCACCTGTTCAGCTCAGCAAAAAATTTGGATTATATCGGTTCATATCCTGATCCCGCTGCGTATGGCGTGGTGAAAATGTCTGAGACAGAAAAACGGGAATTTGATGCGTGGTACAAAACCAGACAGAACTCCGTTTTCGATTTTAAAGCAGATGATGATGTACTGCGATAATGACACTAAAATTCTCGCAGCAGCATGCGCTAAATTTATGAAGGAATTTGTCAGCGAAACCCGCGTGGACCCTTTCAGCTGCACTACAATTGCCTCAGCCTGTATGAACGTTTTTAAAAGGAACTTTCTTCCACCTAATACATTGGCCTTACCGACAGCCGACAATTACCGGCAACAGTATGAAAGAGTTTCAGACAGTTCGATTCAATGGTTAGAATGGGAAATGGAGAACCGAAATATTACAATCGCTCACGCACTGAACCAGGGTGAGAAAAAGCTGGGGGCGTATACCGTTGATGGTTATGCAGAGGTTAACGGGGTGAAAAATGTCTGGGAATTCCTTGGTTGCTTTTATCACGGTTGTCCAACCTGTTTTCTGGTCCATGAAAAAAATCCTCTTCTGAACACCACATTCGGTCAGCTGTACGCGGTGTGTCAGATGAAATTAGCAGCTTTGCGGGTGATGGAGGGTGTCAGTCTTACCATTATCTGGGAGCATGAATGGAATAACATCCAAAAAAAAAATCAGACAGTCCAACAATTTCTCCAGCAGTACCGAGCCCTGAAACCCCTCAAACCAAGAGACACTTTGTACGGGGGACGGACAGCCCCTGCGCATCTGCGGTACACATCAGGTCAGGGTGAACAGATTCATTATGTGGATGTGACGTCTTTGTACCCTTACGTTAACGTAAATTTCACATACCCCAAAGGACATCCGAAAATCATCGTCAGGGATTTCCAAGACCCTCGTTCATATTTTGGTCTCATCAAAGCTAGCGTGTACCCGCTGCACGGGATACATTTCCCCATTCTTCCTTACCGGACGCCTCAGGGAAAGCTAGTCTTTCCTCTTTGTCACCTGTGTGCTGATCTCAACAACCAAGATGAATCATGCACACACAGCGATCAGGAAAGAGCTTTGAATGGGACGTGGCCGACCCCTGAATTTCACAAAGCTTTGGATAAAGGTTACATTGTGGCAGAGATTAACGAGGTCTGGCATTTCGAAACTAAAAGCGATAATATATTTGTGGGGTACATAAACACATTTTAAAAACATAAACATTTCTATTCTCCGACCAGTATGACATCACCTATTTTTCATTTCTGAATAATGATGTGGCTATGGTCCAATGGCGGTATGGGTCACAATACATAGCTCATCCGGGTAAAGCAGATATACTCAACAAAAATATAAACGCAAAACTTTTGGTTTTGCTCCCATTTTGTATGAGATGAACTCAAAGATCTAAAACTTTTTCCACATACACAATATCACCATTTCCCTCAAATATTGTTCACAAACCAGTCTAAATCTGTGATAGCGAGCACTTCTCCTTTGCTGAGATATTCCATCCCACCTCACAGGTGTGCCATATCAAGATGCTGATTAGACACCATGATTAGTGCACAGGTGTGCCTTAGACTGCCCACAATAAGAGGCCATTCTGAAAGGTGCAGTTTTATCACACAGCACAATGCCACAGATGTCGCAAGATTTGAGGGAGCGTGCAATTGGCATGCTGACAGCAGGAATGTCAACCAGAGCTGTTGCTCGTGTATTGAATGTTCATTTCTCTACCATAAGCCGTCTCCAAAGGCATTTCAGAGAATTTGGCAGTACATCCAACCAGCCTCACAACCGCAGACCACGTGTAACCACACCAGCCCAGGACCTCCACATCCAGCATGTTCACCTCCAAGATCATCTGAGACCAGCCACTCGGACAGCTGCTGAAACAATCGGTTTGCATAACCAAAGAATTTCTGCACAAACTGTCAGAAACCGTCTCAGGGAAGCTCATCTGCATGCTCGTCGTCCTCATCGGGGTCTCGACCTGACTCCAGTTCGTCGTCGTAACCGACTTGAGTGGGCAAATGCTCACATTCGCTGGAGTTTGGCAGAGGGAGAGGTGTTCTCTTCACGGATGAATCCTGGTTCACACTGTCCAGGGCAGATGGCAGACGGCGTGTGTGGCATCGTGTGGGTGAGCGGTTTTCTGATGTCAATGTTGTGGATCGAGTGGCCCATGGTGGCGGTGGGGTTATGGTATGGGCAGGCGTCTGTTATGGACGAAGAACACAGGTGCATTTTATTGATGGCATTTTGAATGCACAGAGACACCGTGACGAGATCCTGAGGCCCATTGTTGTGCCATACATCCAAGAACATCACCTCATGTTGCAGCAGGATAATGCACGGCCCCATGTTGCAAGGATCTGTACACAATTCTTGGAAGCTGAAAATGTCCCAGTTCTTGCATGGCCGGCATACTCACCGGACATGTCACCCATTGAGCATGTTTGGGATGCTCTGGACCGGCGTATTCGACAGCGTGTACCAGTTCCTGCCAATATCCAGCAACTTCGCACAGCAATTGAAGAGGAGTGGACCAACATTCCACAGGCCACAATTGACAACCTGATCAACTCTATGCGAAGGAGATGTGTTGCACTGCATGAGGCAAATGGTGGTCACACCAGATACTGACTGCTATCCCCCCCCAATAAAACAAAACTGCACCTTTCAGAGTGGCCTTTTATTGTGGACAGTCTAAGGCACACCTGTGCACTAATCATGGTGTCTAATCAGCATCTTGATATGGCACACCTGTGAGGTGGGATGGATTATCTCAGCAAAGGAGAAGTGCTCACTATCACAGATTTAGACTGGTTTGTGAACAATATTTGAGGGAAATGATGATATTGTGTATGTGGAAAAAGTTTTAGATCTTTGAGTTCATCTCATACAAAATGGGAGCAAAACCAAAAGTGTTGCGTTTATATTTTTGTTGAGTGTAATATATTTATTGCTGCATTCACCACATCATATGCATGCTTGACTCTGTATGGATTTATGGAAAAGGTGGCGACCCCAGAGAGGATCCTGTACTAAGATACAGATAGCCTGATCTATGTCTGCAGGGATGGTGAAACCCCGTTACCCACCGGTAATTTTCTCGGGCACTTAACAGATGAGTTGAGTGGGGACACCACTGTTGAATTTGCGGCAGCGGGACCGAAACGTTACGCGTATAAAACCTCGAGTGGAAAAACTGTTATGCGCGTGAAAGGGATCACACAAACTCGTGCTAGCTGTCAAAAAATGAACTTTGACAGCGTCAAAGACTTGATCGAGGGTTATGTAAAAAATCCTGCCAATGGGTCCATGATCAAAGCGCCACAGCAGGGTATCAAACGTCATAAAAACAAACAAACACGTCATTCCAGAAAACCTTCCGAGTCATGTATGACAAACGACGTCTTTTGCCTGATGGTCTGACTGAACCCTTTGGATATTGAAAAGCATGTCTGATTTTGGAGAGCCTATCCTGTTTGACCCGAGATTGCAGACACCTTTCTCATGCCTCGGAATACGACCAAATGGATCAGGAAAAACTGTTTTTGTTAAATCATTATTGGAGAACTGTGATCACGTAATGAAAGATGTGCCGGAAAATATTGTATGGATTTACACCTCATTCCAACCCATGTACTCTGAACTGAGGGCGAAGAATAAAAACATTAAATTTGTGCAAGGTCTGCCTGATTCTTTCGAAGACGAAAGCCTGTTTCCTTCTGGTAAGTCTCACCTGATAATATTGGACGATCTCATTTTTCAGGCGGCTGATGACCCCGGAGTTGTGAGAGTATTTACACAGTACAGACACCATAGGAATATGTCAATAATTGTAATAACTCAGAATGTGTTTCATCAGGGGAAATACAGCAGAACAATCAGTCTCAGCACAAGCTATATGGTGCTCTTTAAAAACCCACGTGATAAGCTGCAGATGAATATTTTAGCTCACCAAATGTTCCCCTCAAAAAAACAATATTTTTTGGACAGCTTAGAAGACGCAACCAGTGAACCATACGGATATTTATTCCTGGACTGTACACAAAACTGCCCAGATTGGTTTAGACTGAGAACAGGGTTGTTGCAAAATCAGTGGCTGTTTATATTGCAAAATCCAACAGGAGACCATGAGCTCACTTTTAAAAAGGAACGCCGACATTCTTAAAACTCTAATCAAAGCCAGCCCACATCAGCGTCAAGACATTTTGAGAAAGGCGGCTCCCGATCTTCTGCGTGCCTTATCTGAGATTGCTCTGAATATTTTAAAGGGTAATATCGTCCTGAACAGGAGACAATTCAGCACCCTGAAAAGGAGGAGAAAAGCTTTACGGCTTTTGGCGGCTAAAAAGACCAGCTTAAAGAGTAAACGCAGGAGTCTTATACAGACTGGAGGATTCCTGTTGCCACTACTGGCTGCTGCATTGCTGATTATTACTCAACTCATACGAGGATAAATGACGTCAAAATCGACTCAGAAGATGTTTCTGTTAACGCCCCAGCAACTTGAACAGATGACCTCAAAAAAGCAACAGTTGAATCCTGGTGGTGCAGACAAAAGACAGTGCGCTGAAAATGATTTGGATTTTATGAGGGCAGTTATAGCCGCGGATGGACAGAGTCCTTTTGAGAAAATTAAAAGATACGAGGCTCTCCTGCAGCGTTATTTAATGCTTATCAGGCAGGGGGAGAATGAAAAGCGGGCACGTGTTTCACCCTCTGAAAAGGAGTCCGTTATTATACCCAAAGAGGAGTTGTTCACGGGTACCGTGAGGGAGGTGATAGAGAACCTGCCCTCGAGAGACCGTAAGAACGCAGAGTATATTATGAGGAAGATTTCCACAGGTAATGCTACTTGGACCACATCGGGTGAATTTATTTATAATGGGCGGGCAGTTAAGGGTTCCCATGAAATCAATCTCATGAAATATCTCAGCTCTTCCTTCAAAAAATCCAACCCTCCAACAGACTGGGGGCATTTTCTTACTGTTTTGAATTAATATAATATTTCTGTGAGCTGCATTTCAAACCCTGCAGCCCGCGAAGAACTGCAGAAATTAAAAAAAAAGCCAAAGTATATTGCCGGATGAGTCACCACTTGCAACCAAATCCCCCAGCAAGAAGAAAAGAAAGGTGAAGCCGATCATTTGGGAAGAATTTCCCGCATAAACATTGCTTTCTGAGGCTAACCGGATCAGCAACATAGTCAGAGATACCCAGGCATCAGAGCAGGTGACACTTCCAGCATGAAAGAAGATCACAGAGTTTTCAAATAAGAAGCAGATCTTGTTATTGTACTAATCATTTATTTAATATATAATTTGTTGTTATACAGCATGTTTATCACCACAATAAAAATCTCTACAAAAGTAACAGTCTACAGCAAGTTCATTCAGTGTAAATTGTAACAGGTTTTAAATGCATGAAAACAACATGAACACTGGTTACACAAGCTCTTATAGCCTGTTCTGGTACATTGCTGATATTCCTTCACAAATTCAAAAACCATATCGTCGTTCTTAACAGTGTTGCGGGTGTATAAAGACAGTACATCTTTGTAGGACAGCCCGCAGGCTCGTTTAGATAAATAAAAGACACAGTGTTACCCGCACACATCTACACATGTTGTAGCTGTCTATTATGATAGAAAATCTTTGTAATCCCGCGTTGATTTTCCAAATACTGTAGGATACCTTTGGGGTACAGGTTGAAGTCTGGGCTAAATCCGAAGGAATCAAAAAACGTAGCTCCACCATCTTTTTCAACAGTGATCGCCAGCCAGTGTTCACCTGGTAAATGCCTCAGGTGGGTATTTACTATGAAAAAAGCAGGCGGTTTCACTTTGATGCGATCTAATTCATCACAGGCCCACACTCCTCTGAAAATGTTTTCTGCTAAATGCCTCATCACGGCCTCCAACTTGAGGGTGTTCATGATTCAGTAAAAATCGACCAACACTTGCCGTTTGGAGTTAATTTCCCGAATGGAGTTGTAGCACGCGTAGACCACTAGTGTTATCGTATGCGGGGTCGCCACTCTGAAGCGCATTTCAAGCCTTAGACTGCCAGTAGAAACTGGTGACAATGCCCCCGTATCCTCCTCCGAACTCAGGTTAAAGGTGTACAAGGCGTATCCCAATGGAAAATCGTCACGAGTTATACAGCGAGGAAGATCCTTCAAATGTCTCCCTGTGGCTGTGTACAAATGATAAAACTCTCTGACAGAGATCCCGTTGTTAAATTGCGGTTGGAAGGGTTTAGAAGGCACCTGTCTCCCATTTTGGCTTAGAGCCAGATATTCCACATCGTAGTTTTGGAAGTTAAACGGGGATAAATCCCTTTCTCCGCTGAAAGCATTGTGGTTCACCATACCCAGGATGACATATTTCGGCATGACCCACAGAAACAGATTTTCATGATTGCAAATTCTGGAATTGTGAGGGATAACATAGGTTTTCACATTAATACGTGATAACGGATACAGGGCGTTCCCCTTCAATAATGCTGCATTGTGGCCGAGATGAACTGCTGGGGAGACTGAGACTTTTTAACAAAAAGAGACACTCCCAGGATGTTTAACTTAAAAGTGCTGTTATCAGCACACATCAGGCTGAAAGCGTCACCTGAGCGACAACATTATTTAATGACGACCTCTCGCAGAAAAAGATGTCTGCGTGTAACGGACCAAGCAGCTGGATTTCTCTCGACCGAGTGGTGAGGCGCACTCTGCTCACCCGACCTGCGTTGGGCCCATCGTCAGCCATCACGGTTGAATCCATCACACCTGCCGTGTCTTTGAAAAAAAGGCCTGCTGTGAACTGAGATTTGAGTGATTCAGCTGAGAAGTTCAGTAATGCTTCAATCATAGCCCTGTAAGGATGTGTGGCACTGGACTGCGAAATTAACCTGTCACCCAGCGTGACATCGACCTGTGAAAAAATTGTGTTCAGGGAGGAATTTATTAGCCCCACGTTGGCGTCAGCAGCCAGATTACTCCCGTCAGCATTTGTAATTTTCACCCGGAGATGAATCAGCGTGTTATTTAAATCCAGGTATCTTTCTCCGTCTCCGGGGATAAAAAATTAGATCGGCCCGGTGTCAGTCAGCGCCGATATCGGAGTTATTTCCACATATTAACTGTCCTCTATTGAGAGTTGTGTCGCTGGGATGGTAAACAGGTCTAGTTCACTCGTGGCGCACTCGGGTGAATTATATCGGAACAGGCTCATCCTTAAGAAAAAATATCACGAGACGGTCTTCTCTTCTTGGCGTTCCGGTGGACTGTCTTACGTTTGTGCAAGACTCTTCGTTTTTTACCCCTACCTATGTGTTTCCCGGTAGGGCGTTTCCTGGGGTGTCGCGAGAGTACCATGATCCCGGATCCTTCCTGCATGCCGGCTTCCTGAGGACGGGACACCCTTTCAACCACACGGCTCACCACACTGGACGTGATATTTTTGGCGGCGTTTTTCAGGTGAGGTTTGGTAAGCATGTATCCTTGTTTAAATAAAGGCGTGACGAACTTCAATAATTTTGAAAATATGTTACCCAAACCTTTCCCGTACATAACGGGGGCACCGGAAAAACCGTGACTGACCTGATTTTCATAATAAGGAACAAATCTCTAAATATCAGGTTGCATTGTTTTTGTTTTTAACCCGTCTGTTTAAAGTGTAACGTGACAATCACTTTCCCGTATGTGAATTTAACGGGCTCATCTTGATCTGTATGAATCTCAATGCGCATATTTTCAATATGTCTTTTAGAAACTGGAGTATAATAAGCAGGGTTGAATCTTTGCATGATAATTTCTCCAAACGTCCCTTGTTATCTCGAAACAGCGGAGCAGAGGAGCAAAACTGTCACCCACCGTCTGAGCCTGAACAACGTCTGTGTAACAGAAAAAATGATATAACCCGCCTTTTATATCAGGGAAACGCAGGGAGGTCATGGCCCTGGGCCCGCATCTCAACCACTTATCAGGCTGTAACCCCAGCATGTACACCGTTGGGGTTTCAAAATGTACGTGGCAGGTACCGTCTCCTTCCCACACAAAATTTTTTTGAATATCGTCATATTTTAAAGAGATCTTTGGATCTATATTCTTCAAATGAGAGTTTATCTGCGTTGCAATAAGGTTAAAGTTGTCATAATATCCTGCCTCAAAAGAAGTTGAGTGAACTGAGATTTTGTTCTTGGACGTAATTTTTTTCACCTGAAACGTAGAGCAATGCTTTTCTGGAATATTTAACCAAGTGTGAGGATAAGAAATCTCAGTCAGCACCACAACCCACTCTCCCTCTAAATCCA
This sequence comes from Thalassophryne amazonica, assembly GCF_902500255.1. Classification (NCBI taxonomy): domain Eukaryota; kingdom Metazoa; phylum Chordata; class Actinopteri; order Batrachoidiformes; family Batrachoididae; genus Thalassophryne; species Thalassophryne amazonica. The sequence continues at coordinate 25,062,829 of NC_047118.1, read as the reverse complement.
GGTGTCGAGCCAAGTCCACCTGGTAGCATGAAATCGTGTTATCCGGGAATACTTTAAAGCTGGCGTTTGAAGGCAGAGTCACATAAAATCCTTGTCTCAGGTCCCGATCCATTTTTCATATGCCGGTTGAAGATAGATGTCGTCACATTTATATGGCCATCAGTTGGTCTGCAGGAACCCAGGAGTTAAATTTTTCAGGCCAGTTCTTCCACCTGACAAATACAAATTTCTTCCCCTTGGTAAAATGTTCATGAATAATTTCTTGAACCTGATATGGTTTGTCTTTTGATATTTTAACATCCTGCAATTCTGGTTCATAAAATGAACCTTCAATGATCTCGCCGTCGTAGTCTGTTAATTTATACACAGGTGGGAAACGTGGAATACATTCTGACACTGTGAACATTTCATCTGTAAAACTCTGTTGGTATTTTTATCAAAACCTCCCCTGAGCTTGGAGATCCTGACTATATCACCAACCTTATAACCTCCACATCTTGGTTTTTAGTGTCCGATTAAAGAGTTCAACGACTGAGGCCTTCAGATCGCTGGCAGTTGAAAAATGTTTTATGCTGTTTTTTTTTCATGAGGGCTGAAAAAACCTTGTTGAAAAATTCTTTCCCAGCATCAGTCTGCAACTTCTGTGGGACTCCGCTTTCTTGTAAAACTGTGGCAAAAGCATTTGTGACCTCACGACCTGTTTTCATTTTGAGAAGCCTGGCATATGCTTTTTTTGAAAATATGTTTATGACAAGCCGAAGAAGGAGTCCTACTTATCTTTGTTGGTAGGTGGGTCCCCGGAGGCAGCTGACAGGTACCGGCAGGCCAAGCATGCCACAGCCCGTGTGGTCGCAGAGGCAAAAACTCGGGTCTGGGAGGAGTTTGGGGAGGCCATGGAGGAGGACTATCGGTCGGCCTTGAAGAGATTCTGGCAAACCGTCCGAAACCTCAGGAGGCGGGAGCAGCTCTCCACCAGCACTGTTTACGATGCGGGTGGGGAGCTGTTGACCCTGACTGGGGATGTTGTCTGGTGGTGGAAGGAATACTTCGAGGATCTCCTCAATCCCATCATCACGTCTTCTGAAGAGGAAGCAGAGACTAGGGACTCAGAGGCGGACTCATCCATTACCCAGGCCAAAGTCACCGAGGTGGTTAGAAAGCTCCTCGGTGGCAAGGCTCCTGGGGTGGATGAAATCCGTCCTGAGTACCTTAAGTCTCTGGATGTTGTGGGACTCTCTTTGCTGACACGCCTATGCAACATCGCGTTGCGATTGGGGACAGTGCCTCTGGATTGGCAGACCGGGGTGGTGGTCCCTCTGTTTAAGAAGGGGACCGGAGGGTGTGTTCCAACTATAGGGGGATCACACTCCTCAGCCTCCCCGGTAAGGTCTATTCCAGAGTACTGGAGAGGAGAATTCAACTGATGGTCGAACCTCGGATTCAGGAGGAGCAGTGTGGTTTTCGTCCTGGTCGCGGCACACTGGACCAACTCTACACGCTCCATCGGGTGCTCGAGGGTTCATGGGAGTTCGCCCAACCAGTCCACATGTGTTTTGTGGATCTGGAGAAGGCGTTCGACCGTGTCCCTCGGGGCACCCTGTGGGGGGTGCTCCGGGAGTACGGGGTCCGGGGTCCTTTGCAAAGGGCTATCCAGTCCCTGTACGACCACAGCAGGAGCTTGGTTTGCATTGCCGGTAGTAAGTCAAACCTGTTTCCAGTGCATGTTGGCCTCCGCCAGGGCTGCCCTTTGTCACTGGTTCTGTTCATTATTTTTATGGACAGAATTTCTAGGCACAGCCAGGGTGTAGAGGGGGTCTTGTTTGGGAACCACAGAATCTCGTCTCTGCTGTTTGCGGACAATGTGGTTCTGTTGGCTTCGTCAAATCAGGACCTTCAGCGTGCACTGGGGCGGTTTGCAGCCGAGTGTGAAGCGTCCGGGATGAAAATCAGCACCTCCAAATCCGAGGCCATGGTTTTCGACCAGAAAAAGGTGCTTTGCCCTCTTCAGGTCGGTGGAGTGTCCTTGCCTCAAGTGGAGGAGTTTAAGTATCTCAGGGTTTTGTTCACGAGTGAGGGACGGATGGAGTGTGACATCAATAGATGGATTGGTGCAGCATCTGCAGTGATGCGGTCGCTGTATCGGACCACCGTGGTGAAGAGAGAGCTGAGTAGGGGGGCAAAGCTCTCGATTTACCGATCGATCTACGTTCCGATCTTCACCTATGGTCATGAGATTTGGCTCATGACTGAAAGAACGAGATCGCGAGTACAAGTGGCTGAGATACGTTTCCTCCGCAGGGTGGCTGGGCGCTCCCTTAGAGATAGGGTGAGGAGCTTGGTCACTCGGGAGGAGCTTGGAGTCGAGCCGCTGCTCCTCCATGTCGAAAGGAGTCAGTTGAGGTGGCTCGGGCATCTTTTCCGGATGCCCCCTGGACGCCTCACTGGAGAGGTGTTCTGGGCACGTCCCATTGGGAGGAGGCCCCGGGGAAGACCCAGGACACGCTGGAGGGATTACATCTCTCGGCTGGCTTGGGAACGCCTTGGGGTTCCCCCGGAGGAGCTGGGGGAGGTGTGTGTGGATCGGGAGGTCTGGGCGGCTTTGCTTGAGCTGCTGCCCCCGCGACCCGACTCCGGATAAAGCGGTAGAAATGGATGGATGGATGCATGGGTCTATGACTGTTAAGAGATACTTATAGTTGTCGTTATGAGCTGATAAAGCCTGCATATTGCAGAGATAAGCCTGGAATTGTTTCATAGGAGCTGTAACAAACACCCTATTTCTGCTAAAATTCATCCTTGCGGGTTTATGTAAAGTGTAAGTATCTTCCCCAGACAAGGAATACTCCACATCTTTCCTGGAGGGTTTAACCCCGGATTCGGCTTTGATAGCCTTCTGTAAGCATTCCACACCGCCGAAGCTTCCAGGATTTGAAGGGTCATACACATTTCTCATCAATCTTTCTTCAGCCATCATGTAAGGGATCAAGTATGTGAATGACGAAAAAACAGGCAATCCTGGTTTATATATATCATTTTATTACAAACACACGCAACTCAAAAAACAGAGAAATTATTGTTTTACACAGGCAACTTAAAAACAGAAAATTATTGTTTTACACATTTTTTATCATTCATTTAAAAAAACAGAAAAAGAAGTTACTATTTAATCATCTGCAGGGTTCGGTGTAAAACATCCCCGCAATTATTCAGACAAATCGCTGTATTAAGTTTCTGTAGGATGGTCAGGACTTCAGATCTCTCCAGGAGTTGTTGTCCTTACACTGTGACAAAGGACGTCCACAATAAATGCGTACAGTGTAAAGAGGTGGTAGGGATTAAGTCGATGAAAATTGTCAGTAACCATAACGGAAATCCTGCGTAAGACGATGTTGCCAGAGTTATCCGCTATTTGCGAAATGGTTCTTAGCACATTTTCCTCCCAAAACTCTGGAGGGGCCTGATTTTTAACAGAGTCCAGCACCCTTTCCAATACAGAAGACATTGTAATATTGTTCAGCCTGCGTGTGACAGCCTGATTTAAAAGATGCGACAGTTCACGAATGACATAATGATCCCTTACACCTCAACACAGATTAATCAGATAATTTCTCATGATAAATTGAATGTTGACATAGATATATAGAGATATATTAAAACAAAAACTCTGCAGGTGACAATCAGATCAGGCCGTGCCAGACATCCTCCATTTCATGAATGTGAGTGGGATTTTCATACTCCAAACAGCTGGATATCTGCTTCAACACTCCACCAAAATTATCACAGTGTTTCAGCTCATTCAAGATGTTTTCAGCCACACCCTGGACTCTCGCCGGTGAGGGAAATATGTAATGGCTCGCCAGCAATTTGAGCACTGCAGGAATAAACCGCTCCGTCCAGAGATTTTTTATCACATGATGGAAATTGAATGGGTAAAAGAATTCAGATATCTCTTCCAGGCATCCGTGCTGCGTCTGACTCGGATGGTCAACCTGACAGCTGTAACAGAGTTCCTTTCTACAATTCGCAATCACTCCAGCCAGCAGATGGATGACGGCCAGTATCGTTGTTTTCAAAAATTCGTCGGAGGGAAGTCCATCCGGCTGGTCACAACGACTGGTGTGACGCACGTCTCGCCACACAGCGCTTCTTGTATCAGGTGGGGTGGGAGGGATGTTTCACCCCAGACCTCCGCCGGAGCCGTAGGTTGACCCCCGATGTAAACACTGGGGGGTGATCCTGGTCCGTCATCTAAAATTACAGATGGTGACCAAGGGTACACCCCTTAATTGGGCTTCTTGGCCCCACATCACCGATGCTTCAGCCGAGGAAAGCTCGCGTTAACCCGGCCAGGATTCTGGCGGTGAGGTGAAGAGGTCCTGCGAGCAGCCTTCTTCCTCATAGCCGGTGTAATGACCCTCACAATCGACGTCATCCTCTGGCAGAGGTGAAGCTGGAGGAATGTGAGCTGATATGAAAGCTTGAGTCGTGATGTCGGTTGTCAAATGGTAGCACATCCTGGCCCGCTGATGAATATATATAGTTGGGCGGGGTGGGAGTGGCCAGATTCCCCTTAACAAAAGAAAGGGGTCAGGTTTCTTCTGACTCCGATAATGTCTTTATATTCCAGCCAGTGCCTAAAAAGCCCGTTGATTCTGTCCCCATATGCCGAAAACATTTTTTCCCACGTCGGTACCGGGGCTTCTACAACGGCCCGCTGATTACCGTGGATGCATTCCAAGTTCATCTTGGCCGTAGTGGGTATGCCAGCAGGATATCTATCAAAGGTCACTTTATACAGAGAGCTGGTGTAACCGGTCCATGTAATCTGAAAATGATTTTTGTTCTCAGCACGGATTGTCTGAGGATCCGCTAAAACATCCCCTCTCAAATAAGCAGCGACCACGGTGGACATAACGCTCCAGACATATGTGCACAAAGTCACTTTTGGGGTATGGGGCTCGATCGAGGGTAACATGTAAAAACTCAAGGTTGCTTTGTACGCTTCGAAAATATACCCCAGACAGGCTCCTGACTCAAAATTCACTACCCCAGCCAGGTGGTCGAGCGGTAGAGGCGGTTTTACACGATTTATGTATCATTTTAACTTCTTAGGCGCTGCCCCATCGTTAGAGACCGTTGTAATATTTACCAGAGTTTCGGCTATGCAGCGCGAAGTTTAGGGGAGGGGTTAGGGGCAGGCTAATGCTGATTGGCTGTGACATGTCATAGGGGCGGGATTAGGGAGGGGTGGAGCGGGGCTTAGTGACGTAGTCGATTCTGATTGGCTGTGACACATCATAGGGGGCGGGATTAGGGGAGGGATTGGGGCGGGGCTTAGTGACATAGTCGATTCTGATTGGCTGTGACATCATCCATCAAACTTTTGACAAGAGGTGGGGTATTATTCTCTCTAATAAATACCCTTGTTCACACACAAACAAACTCTGATAAAGGGGGGGATCAATAAATAATTGAAGTTCTGCAGTGAATATGGTTCACTAACTCAAAAAACATATAGCACTGCTCAATACAGCAGTAAATCCTCAGATTAAACTCAAAAGTTGTAAATTATTATTTAATTTCTCACTGATTCTGGGTCATCATACCTGAACAGGACACAAAGTTTACATGCACTCTTTGTCAATGCAACACATACCTCCCAATACCAATACCAATACCAACACATACCTTCCAATACCAATACCAATACATAACCCCCAATACCAATACCAATACCAACACATACCTCCCAATACCAATACCAATACATAACCCCCAACTACCAATACCAGTACCAACATATACTTCCATCCATCCATCAATTTTCTTCCGCTTTATCTGGAGTCGGGTCGCGGGGGCAGCAGCTCAAGCAAAGCCGCCCAGACCTTCCGATCCACACACACCTCCCCCAGCTCCTCCAGGGGAACCCCAAGGTGTTCCCAAGCCTCCTCCCGATGGGACATGCCCAGAACACCTCTCCAGCGAGGCGTCCAGGGGGCATCCGGAAAAGATGCCTGAGCCACCTCAACTGGCTCCTTTCGACATGGAGGAGCAGCAGCTCGACTCCGAGCTCCTCCCGAGTGACCGAGCTCCTCACCCTATCTCTAAGGGAGTGCCCAGCCACTCTGCGGAGGAAACTCATCTCAGCCGCTTGTACTCGCGACCTCGTTCTTTCGGTCATGAGCCAAATCTCATGACCATAGGTGAGGATCGGAACGTAGATCGATCGGTAAATCGAGAGTTTTGCCCCCCTACTCAGCTCTCTCTTCACCACAATGGTCCAATACAGCGGCCGTATCACTGCAGATGCTGCACCAATCCGTCTGTCGATCTCACACTCCATCCGTCCCTCATTCGTGAACAAGACCCCGAGATACTTGTGGGTGATCTCCTGTGGGTTCACCACCTGCAGAGGGGCCCATGGGGGTCGGATGCAGAGAGGACTGGGTGGCGGTCGAGGGCGGGTTCAGACATTTCACATCCGAACAGCCACATGGAATGTCACCAACATATACTGTACCTCGCAATACCAATACCAACACATACCTCCCAGTACCAATACCAATAATGAAAAACATCTTGTACACATGACCAAATGGAAATATGTTGAGTCACAGAAAGGTGGTGGGCACTCACATCAAACATCCTTTTAATAAAGTTTTTTTAATTATTATTTTTAACAAGATTATAGAAACAAAAGAACACATTGTACAGGTACATCTCAATAAATTATAATATCATTGAAAAGTTAATTTATGTCAGTAGTCTGATTCAAAAAGTGAAATTCATATATTATATAGCTTCATTACACACAGTGATATATTTCAAGTGTTTATTTATTTTAATTGTGATGATTATGGCATACAGCTAATGAAAACCCAAAATTCAGTATCTCAGAAAATTAGAATATTACATAAGACCAATAACCACAGGGTGGTGGCCAAGTGGTTAATGCACTTGGTTTCAGTTCAAAAGGTTCCGGGTTCAAATCCCACCCCTGCCACATTTCTCCATGTAATGAGGAGTTGCGTCAGGAAGGGCATCCGGCGTAAAATCTGTGCCTATTCAACATGCAGATCCACCTTGGATTTGCTGTGGCGACCCCAAGTGCCAAAACAAGGGAGCAGCTGAAGGGACTTACTTACATAAGACCAATAAAAAGCTTTTTTAATACAGAAATGTTGGCCACCTGAAAAGTATGGCCTTGTACTGTACAGTATATGCACTTAATATTTGGTTGGGGCTCCTTTTCCATGAATTACTCCATCAATGTGCCGTGGCATAGAGGCAATCAGCCTGTGGCACTGTTGAGGTGTTATGGAAGCGCAAGTAGCTTTGATGGTGGCTTTCAGCTCATCTGCATTGTTGAGTCTGGTGTCTCTCATCTTCCTCTTCACAATACCCCATAGAAACTCTATGGGGTTTAGGTCAGGTGAGTTTGCTGGTCAATCAAGCACAGTGATACAATGGTCCTTAAAACAGATATTGGTACTTTGGCATTGTGAGCAGGTGCAAGTCCTGCTGGAAAATTAAATCAGCATTTCCGTAAAGCTTTTCAATAGAGGGAAGCACAAAATGCTTTAAAAGTTCCTGGTAGATGGCTACACTGACTTTGGACTTGATAAAACACAGTGGTTCAACACCAGCAGATGACATGGCTTCCAAAATCATCACTGACTGCGGAAACTTCACACTGGTCTGCAAGCAACTTGTATTCTGTGTCTCACCACTCTTCCTCCAGATTCTGAGACCTCAACTTCCAAATGAAATGCAAAATTTACTTTCACATGAAAAGAGGACTTTGGACTACTGAGCAACAGTCCAGTCCTTTTTATCATTAGCCCAGGTAAGACACTTCTGACATTGTCCCTGGTTCAGGAATTCCTTGACACAAGGAATGCAACAGTTTTAGCCCATGTCCTGGATAAGTCTGTTTGTGGTGACCTTTTGTCACTTACCCTCCTTGTGGAGGGTGTCTTCTGGACAGCTTTCAAGTCAGCAGTCTTCCCCATGATTGTGTAGCCTACTGAAATGGTAAATGAACTGAATTTATATAGTGCTTTTCCCATCTGCATCAGAAGCTCAAAGCGCTTTACAGTTATAGCTCACATTCACCCATTCACACAGACACACTCACACACCGATGTCAGGTTTATACTGAACCAGACTGAAAGACCATTTAAAGGCTCAGGTAATCTTTGCAGGTGTTTTGAGTTATTTAGTTGATTAGAGTGTGACATCATGAGTCTGCAATTTTCATTTTTTCACAATATGCAAATTTTCTGAGATACTGATTTTTTGGTTTTCATGAGCTGTAAGCCATAATAATCAAAATTAAAAGAAATAAATGCTTGAAATATATCACTCTGTGTGTAGGAAATCTATATAATATATGAGTTTCACTTTTTGAAGTGGATTACTAAAATAAATGAACTTTTCAATAACATTCTAATATTTGAGATGTATCAAGTATCTCTATGCATTTTTTAATCTTCAATATTTCTGATAAATGTACTTTTTCTTTTGTTAATATGGTAGACCTTTGTAAATATATGGTAAAAATTATTGATGTGTCTGTGTTTATTCAGTATTATAATAGTTTCATACTATAGTTTAATACTTTATGGAAGTTGTAAAAATATATCTGGAACACTTTACAGTACACTTTACTAGTACACTTTGTCATTGTGCATGACACACTGTCTCACTGTCTTCTAGTGGCAAGACTGGTATAAACATTCAAACTGTGTTTCTCAATAGTAATTTATTTATGTTAACTAAATAATTTATATTGAAATAAGGAGTAAACAGAAAATTTAAATACATGTTTAAATTCAGCATTTTGTAAAAGTCCATTGATTCCTTTATTATTGATCCTACCCCACAATAAACAGCTAAGCTGCAATTTAATTTAGATTTCCACAGCTGTCTTTACCTGGTGTTTCACAACTGATATTTTGTCATTTTATAAAATGCTTATTTTAAGCTATATTTGAATAAATATTGCCTTTTTAATTTAGTTGTTTAAATAATTATTTTATAGTTAATATGTTTATGTTGTGTATATATATATATATATATATATATATATACTCAACAAAAATATAAACGCAACACTTTTGGTTTTGCTCCCATTTTGTATGAGATGAACTCAAAGATCTAAAACTTTTTCCACATACACAATATCACCATTTCCCTCAAATATTGTTCACAAACCAGTCTAAATCTGTGATAGTGAGCACTTCTCCTTTGCAGAGATAATCCATCCCACCTCACAGGTGTGCCATACCAAGATGCTGATTAGACACCATGATTAGTGCACAGGTGTGCCTTAGACTGCCCACAATAAAAGGCCACTCTGAAAGGTGCAGTTTTATCACACAGCACAATGCCACAGATGTCGCAAGATTTGAGGGAGCGTGCAATTGGCATGCTGACAGCAGGAATGTCAACCAGAGCTGTTGCTCGTGTATTGAATGTTCATGTCTCTACCATAAGCCGTCTCCAAAGGCGTTTCAGAGAATTTGGCAGTACATCCAACCAGCCTCATAACCGCAGACCACGTGTAACCACACCAGCCCAGGACCTCCACATCCAGCATGTTCACCTCCACTCGGACAGCTGCTGAAACAATCGGTTTGCATAACCAAAGAATTTCTGCACAAACTGTCAGAAACCGTCTCAGGGAAGCTCGTCTGCATGCTCGTCGTCCTCATCTGGGTCTCGACCTGACTCCAGTTCGTCGTCGTAACCGACTTGAGTGGGCAAATGCTCACATTCGCTGGCGTTTGGCACGTTGGAGAGGTGTTCTCTTCAACTTTATGCGAAAGAGATGTGTTGCACTGCATGAGGCAAATGGTGGTCACACCAGATACTGACTGGTATCCCCCCCAATAAAACAAAACTGCACCTTTCAGAGTGGCCTTTTATTGTGGACAGTCTAAGGCACACCTGTGCACTAATCATGGTGTCTAATCAGCATCTTGATATGGCACACCTGTGAGGTGGGATGGATTATCTCAGCAAAGGAGAAGTGCTCACTATCACAGATTTAGACTGGTTTGTGAACAATATTTGAGGGAAATGGTGATATTGTGTATGTGAAAAAAGTTTTAGATCTTTGAGTTCATCTCATACAAAATGGGAGCAAAACCAAAAGTGTTGCATTTATATATATATATATATATAATCAGTTTAAACTGACTCAAACTTTTAATGTTAATTGTAAGTGTAATGAAACATATTGCAAAGATATATCTGTTCAATCCAAGTATTATGTAAAAAACATGATTATGGGACTCCACAGGTCGAGGCTCACAACTAAATCAATCCAGGGGTCAGTGTTGTTGAATCTTGAACTCACTGAGACTCACGTTTTTGAAAAATCAAAACAAAATTTCATGGCCCCATGATCGAATCACCCAGGATTTTACTGTGTTTTCTTACTGAGTTTAATTAATTTAAGTGTTGTTAATTCTGAGGTCTTTTCCAAACTGTTCCCCAGTGTGTTTTACTTTTCTGCTATTGTGATCATAGTGACATGACATGTCAATGGGATATATGTTGTCTGAGGATACAGACCTCATAAAAACAGGCAGAATGGGTTTGTTTGGTTTGTCAAAAACAAGAAAATGACCCAACTGATTGAGACAAAGGACACCATGGAGTTTTCTAAAGTAAGATTCTGATTGGTGTAGGGAAATCAGAGTTATAATGAACATCTTATAAACAAGTGACAAAAATTATTCAAGATTAAAATCTGCAAATGTTATTTGCAATAAAATGTTTTCCTTCTTTATGTCACTTTAGCTTTGGTTAGCTTTTCACACAAAAAGCCACGCTGTGCACATGATTATTGTCTTTGTAAAAACCATCTAAAATTTGATACATTTATTATATTAAAGGGATATCGCAAAATAAGAAAAATGTACAGGTTTTTTGGGAGGAAGGGCAGGGGGATAAAACTTAATACACACAGTATATCATAACGAAATTAATAATGCTGACCTATCCTATTCTCTTACATTTACATTACATTTCTACTATCATATATTTCAGGAACGCAAATTGAAATCACATGACAAGATTAATAACACATGCTCTTCCACTGCATGCTGGGAACTAGCACACTTGCAGATTCCAAAGTAATAGTTACACACAAAATATTTTTAGATAAATTCTAAGTAAATTAATAGAAAGAGACTGAAGCATAGGAACAGTGAGAAGACAGTTCTAACCACTAAGACACTGTGCTGCCCTCATGCGATCATGTGTACTGTTAAAAAAAACCACCAAATAGCTTATATATAATGAGAAAATGTTGTGTACAAATACAAGGGTGACTGAAAAGTTTTGAGCGTGACCCAGAAAAAGTAGGGCATAGTTCTTCATCTTTTGCATTATGAAAAACCAAAATTTGTAGCGAATGTGTAAAATATTGCTTTACTGGGTGTAATGTTGAGACATACTGGAGAATCACATCCCACTTCTTCTGGGTCAGGCTCAAAACTTCTCAATATTCCCTCAAAATTTGCTACAAATTGTCATTTAGGCAACATCAAAAGTGTGATTGCATCTTCCTGGTCCCTGCTCAGTCATGCAACAAGTGTTAACTTACACCTTCTCCACCCCAGCATTCACCTGTAGGCTCAGACTATGTTCTTCATGGTAACTCCCAACCTCCAAGCTCGACTACATCAGATCTTTAATTACAAACACAATCCTGTGCACCATCATGAAAGATAAAATATTCCATGTGAGATAGCTGAATGAATATTTTATTGTACATTGCAGCTTTGAGAGTTACATGCAATAAGACAACATGGCGCAACATCAGATCTCTTATTCTCAACATTAGTGGCTCCATCAACTCAAGCTGCATGCCGTGATTACTGAAAGATAGCTGCTAGTAATGCTAAAAGCTTTTGGGTGGGAAACATGTCTGTCTTTGTTGTAAATGTGAAAATATGTATTTTAATGAAAATTTTAAGTGCCTACTACATACATGCTGTTAATTCGCACATACAAAGTACAACAAATAGAATGAAAGGTATTGCAAGATTGATGTAATACCCCATGTGTGCACATAATAAATGTGTGTTTTTATTCATACCAGTGCTATGTCACTTCATGTTTATTGACAGCGTCTCAGCAACTCATATCACATGATTACCTGATCAAGATAAGCAAGAGTGCACATAACTGGTGCTCATGGTGCTTGTGCATGCTAAAAATAAATGATGTGCAGCAGAAAACATTGGAAGGAAGTGTTCTTCTTACAAACTGTTGCCATCACTTTCCTCCTAAGAAACAACTCCCTCCATGTTCTGCTGCACGTCATGTATTTTTAGCATGCACAAGCACCAGTTATGTGCACTCTTGCTTATATTGAAGTGCACGGTTGAATGTAAGCTTTGATCACCACTCTAGCTCTGTTGGCTTTGGAGAGCTCCTTGAAAATGTGTGTTGTGGGTAATTATGATATTATTTCATGATTTTTGAGATTGTCATCGTGGCACTTATTTCATTTAAAAATGATTTACCAATGAATATAAGCCTTCAAATGTCTCTTTAGCCATGTTGGCTGTGGTGATATCCTGGAAAGTGTGGGATTTTGTTTGTGTATGTGCGAGAAAGAGAGAGGGAGAGAGAGAGAGAGAGATTATTTCTTTTTCTACATTTTTTATTTTTTTTTTTACCTTGAGTATTGACTAATCTGCTCCGCAAGTTATTCATTTGGATATACTCAACAAAGAAATATTCCTACCACATTTGGTGAAAATCTGCTTATCTATTTTCCAGTTATTTTGTACACAAAACATGCACACACACACACACACACACACACACACACACACACACACACACACACACACACACACACACACACACACACACACACACACACACACACATTTGCATACACACATACACACACAAAAGAAACAATACCCTGCCCGGATTCTGTGTGCAAGGTAATTCAAAATATTTGTAACAGGTACTCTTTAAAAATCCTAACAAGTGCTCTTCTGACAGAATGTAAATACAAATTTGGAAAATTTGAGGAAAACATAGAGGCACAAAATAGCTACACAACTAATCAACCAACAACAGAGTCATTAACAATGTTGCTGTCCTTTAGATGTCACTATCCTCCATATGTCTTTATGAAATTTCTCAGTTTCACCAGATTCGGTTTGCTGGGTTGTGCTGTTTGACAAGCTGGCAATCTATTTCCAAGCGTACCAAGGCAATCAGAAAAATGAAAAAAAAAAAAATGAAAATAAACAATAAATACTTCTTACTTCCTGTGATTGGTGTGAACATGAAAATTCAGTAAGGTATATCTTATATATTATATTCCAATTCTAAGGTGGAACTATGCTAGTATACTAAGGTATATCTAAATATCTAAAAAGGAAGAGTAAAATAGAAGAATAGAAAAGAGCAGAGTAGAGCCACTTAGGTGCCTGGTCTTGAGAACCAGGGATGGCAGGTTGAAAAGCTTTTTTATCCCATGGGAACTCTCCCTACCCACCCAAGCGGCTCAAGAAAAAAGTATATATAATAAATAATAAGACATAAGAAAGATAAGACATCATATATATATATATATATATATATATATATATATATATATATATATATATATATATATATATATATATATATAAAATAATAAGGGTAATAAACAACATATACAATAAACATGGTACTATATAATATATAATATACAAGACTAGGTATTAAAACCTAAATATTAATACAGGAGGAGATTGTAGTATAGGTAATTTAGTATGTAGACTAGTAGTAAAATTTAATTATAGTTAGTAGGCTAAGCTATAAATCTGGTGTTTTATTATAGAAACAGAAGCTATGATGTAACATGTATTGTTATCTATCTAAAGTAAGTTATTTTCATAGCATACTATAGGAAAATAAAAAGCATAATCTATATGCTATCAAATGGAAACCTAAAAACTAAGGTACTATATGTTGATATCTTTAAAAAGAACACGTAAACTGATGAATCATTAAAAATCTACACCATGTAAAATAAAATTGTAAATAACAAAAATAAGCTAGTTATAGTTAGAAGAGCTAAATTAGCCATTAATAAGACAACCATACCTAGCAAGCTAACAAGATAAACAAAAATGGTAATTAGTGTATAAAGTTTGACAGCGTAGTTAAACCTACAATAACGGTATTAACAAATACATATAAAAATAAATGTGGACATGAATTAACGTGGGTTATCAAACGGTGCTACAGCCGGCTAGATAAGCTACTGTTAGCTGTTAGGTATAACTAATTGTACCCCACTCCTCCAGTATTTTCATAAATATAATAATATTAAGGGGGGGGGGGGGACAAGAAAAAGTAAAGCACGTTGAAAGTTGTTTAAAGCATAAAAACATGCACAGTTAATCACAGTGCAGTGCATAAGACTGCACTGCTACCATGTATACTCGAGGGGAGGTTCAGCTCCCATCAAGCCTCACTGTAGACCCTTCTATGGTTGTACCATTGACAGTAATCTTAATTTCAGATGTGGTCTTTTTTGCCATCAGTTACATTTAAAATCTCCATTTCTATAAGTAATTCAGTCTGTAAAATGTTTTCCTCTACATTAGAATAAAATATGTATTAAATGTGTGGTTAATCTAAAAGCACAAATGCAGGAAAAATGAAAAATCTTGACCATTAACCATTTGAAAACATGTTGCAACAAAACCAAACCAGCCTAGATAAGGGGGGGGGGGGGGGGGGGGATAGCAACTTATGGCCCACAATGTTAAATTTACAAGTTAGTCCATCTCCATCTTGGAGTTATTAATGCCTGAAAAGAAATATTTAATTAGACCACGTCAAATCCCCTTTTTCTCTCAGCAGCACTTTTGTCGTGGTGAATAAATATGATTGAGAAGCTCTGTGGCTCCTGCAGCATCCCAATTAGTCTGTGGAGTTATATCCCAGCATCAGCAAGAATCAATAATCATTATCTTGGCAATGAAAATCCTGAAATCACTTGCTATTTTTTGACAGAATGCTGCAATTTTTTTTGGAAGGCATTGTCCCAATGTGCCACACATTTGGTGGCACGCGCAGAGACGCGCGTATACACCTGCAGTGGGGGGAGGCTTTTGGGTGCAGAGAAATGAAGGTGCATTCATACAGTGGCACCTGCATCTGGTGCGATAAAGAGCGCAGGAGGCTGAAAAAGGAAGAGTCAACATTTTTCATAATGCATGAGTTAATATATTCACATTTAACTCTCTGCTATCTCTCGCTCTCTATAACTCGATTTTTTTTTGTCCCCCATCACATGCACACGCCTCACCCCACCCCCTCTCTCACTCTTCTTTTTCTCCATTCACGCGCAACACTCCGCACATGCTGACATCAGCAACCAGCAGCGCCTCCTAGACACCCACCACGACACACGCACACAGGGGGGGACTCGTGCATCAGGCGAGTCACATGCGACTGTAAACCCACTCCTTGACTGTAATCTGGCCTTCATTCCATTCGTGCGCCCCGCCCTCCACCATTCATTTACTGGCATGTGCAGAATGCATCCTGTGCGCGTGTTTGTGATTACTACTTGATTGTTCTTGGTGTTCTTGGAATGAGAAATACTGTCACTCAGA
Source organism: Thalassophryne amazonica (assembly GCF_902500255.1). NCBI lineage: Eukaryota > Metazoa > Chordata > Actinopteri > Batrachoidiformes > Batrachoididae > Thalassophryne > Thalassophryne amazonica. The sequence continues at coordinate 25,047,176 of NC_047118.1, read as the reverse complement.
CATGTATGTACCTGACCAGAGGGGCCGCCGCTTCTTCGTCCTCCTCCTCCTCCTCCTGAGGCCCGCAGCAGTGTTTTACTCACTGTACTGATTTTTTTTTTTTTTTTTTTTAAAGGATATGGCCATTCGGTGATCTTTTTGGCGTATTTCCTCACGAAGTTATCCTCGCTGAAAATGAAGAGCGAGCGGTTGACGGTGAAGCAGTTCTGGCGCACGGGGATGGGGTTATACAGAGCCATAGTGCGCGCTCTCTGCGCCATAGACTGCTTGTACATTCTTTGGGCCCCGGGGCCTCCCGGGGCACCGTGCCCATGTCCATGGCCATGCCCGTGCCCGTGGCCATGTCC